>NW_010234119.1:7495-57603 GCF_000690775.1 Eurypyga helias | reverse complement strand
GGCTGCTGGTCAGCAGATACCTAATGCATGGGTAGCACTGATAGTCTGTCAGAAGTGCATGTTCTGTTACAGTAATTCCACCTTTTTAGAAACCAGTATTAGAGTGAAATTGTAAGACAGGTAGAAAATTCAAGAGGATATAATCTGAAGTCTTCTGATATTTAAGACACGTCCTCAGTTGCCTTCAGCAGGCTCTCATTTTGGCTTATACTGCAAGAAAAGTTTATTAGCAAGCAGGTAATCTTTAGCTGCAATTAGAGGAAAAAAGGTAATTAAGTATATTATACTAAGGAAGAAAAGAAATTCTTAGAGAGTCTCCATTGTACCAGTATCCCTCCTATTCGATATGTGGTGTGGTAGCAAACAGCAGTAAATATAATTATGCTATTCCTTATGGTAGTGGTTTTCTAAAACATGCACATCTGCTACTATGGAGTGATCTGCCAGCTCTGGGGAAATACCACTTAGCAAAACATGCAATGCACACAAAGCAATTTCCAGAAAAGTTGTTTGCTAAACTAAATCCAACATGTTGGATGTAAGAAAGCTGTAGATGAGAAAATCTGAGCAGCAGTAAGAGCTGATGTACCTTGAGAGATGGCTGATACTGTTTGATGTTATAATTCGGACCTTTCCAGTGGTGAGAAGTTGTAAAAACGTCCAAGAGATTTTGAGCAGGGTGGAAGCAGCTGAACTGCTACAGGCTATCTTAACCACACACATAACCATGTATTGCTAGTTCATCATGGTTGGTCTCTTTACACTCTATTTATGGCTTCTTCACTGATCTTTCTTGAGATCTGTATACTCGGTTAATATGCTTAGATTCAGCACGTGCTTGAAGCTAGGCAGAGGCTGTGGAACTTCAATGTCACAAGGTCAGGGCCCTGAAACCGCAGGGAGGTGCATGCACTGTGCCATGGCGGAGGTGTGACACTGTCAGCGCAGTTCACCCAACACCATTAGGGTCTTTAACCTCATGCCAATCTGCTGGCTTTTTCTATATGGATGCCATCCAGAAAATACTGCTTGACATTGCTGTTTATTACACTGACAGCATTGTGTCACATGTTCCAATAAGCACTGCAGATAAGCAAAATTCCAGCTGTGCTTAAGGCTGAACCTAGGTTTAGGGGTAAAGCTGTGCTTGGGGTTTGACCAGAATAAGGAAGTTAACCTGACACTGCCCACCTGTATTCTGAAGTCAGGGATTTTTCCACCAGCCCCCGGATTCTGAGTGACGGGTTAGTGAGTGTATCCTAATGCGAGGTGTTGTCTTACTTCTCATGTCTTTCCTGTGCAAAACAATGTCATGGTAAGCACTGCTAAGCATCTGTAAACTATTCCATTAGCTGGTATGTCTGCCCTGCAGATAGAAGAGGTCTAGGAAAAGGTATGCTTGTGTTAGGATTTACGTGTACGTTATTTCCTGATCGCAGCTGATGGCAGTGCCTCTGCCTAGCTTTATTTTCTGTAATGTGTTTGTGTGAAGTTCCTGTACCTGTTTGAGTCAACAGTGAACTAGTATTCAAATAGGTCTTTCCTAACAGAGCTAATGTTGATTTTTTTTTCCTGCAGCCGGTCTGCTGAAATGATAGGGTTTTGTGATGAGAATCTAGCTGGATGCGCCGACCCCTTTGGTGGCCAAAGTTGTAACTGCCAGGACAACTCTTTCAGCACCTCTGGGGATTAATTGGTTTGGATGCAGGGCCCTGAGGGGCTCTGATCTCTGTGCTCCAGAGCTGCTCTGAGGTACCACACTCTGTTTTGGGATACACAGGAAGTTCTTCTGTCTCCATCTTTCTTAACACCTTCGTACTACCGCATACTTTCTCTCCTAGAAAGCTGCCTTAAACTATAGAATTGTTAATGGTATTTTCATGTAAATTTTGTGAGAAAACACTCCTGCCAGAAGTCTTTATGTATGACATGGTCCAAATCCTGCAGACCTCCTGACCTTTTTTCCTTTCATCAAGTGACTATAAGGTTTCAAGTACCTCTGGAAGAAAAATGATAGCTAAAGAAGCAGTGTTTTCCACAGTCTATATGCTACCCTGAGCAATCCCCAACAGAATTAAGAAGCCCCAAATGGGATTTAGACAGTTACTATGTCTCTAGTCCTGAAAATTTTTTGCTCAGCTGTTACCTAATGCTGAAGGTAATAACTCTAAAGACCATTCATTATTTTCCTTGAAATTCCACATCGCTTCAGGTTTTGCACCCACATATGCCCTTGAGTGCTCCTATTTCTACATGGCTGATCAGCAGAGCACCCGCATGTCATATGGGGAGCTTGGGCGTTACACTGGTGTTTCCAGGTTCCAATCTGGAGGCTGAAAATCAGATGCTTAAAGTGATAGGAGTAGTTAGATATAGTATGTCAGACAAACTGAACACTGGTAAGAATAAGGACATTATTGTAAGTGTAATTTCCTAGTGCTTATAGCAATAGTGTAATTGTATTTCTGTATGATGATGATGTTCACATATACTCTAGAGGAAATCTGTTCACTGCTGAACATCTTTGAGAATGCCTGCTGCATGAGAAATACTGGCTAAAATACTGGAGCTACAGTGGAGCCAGAATTATCGCATTATTTGATGGAGGAGAAAACTGTAGTGTTAGATTGAAGATGTTCTTCCCTCTGTTTACTTTCTTCTAGACATTTTTAGGGAATAAGGGGAAAAAAAGGGGAGTGAAGCAAAAGAAGATAAGAGTTACAGTAGTGGATATCACTGGACTTGCAGTGCTGGCAGAAATGGATGAAGAAGTAGGGTGAGATTTATCACAGTAAAACAATGGAAGATGTAGACTCATGAGTTTTCCTTGAATTTGGAGGCAGTGTTATTATCCGTTCCTTCCATGGTATGTTCTGTCGTCTAGTCGGAAAGAGAATGGTGAGATGTAAATATGTTAGTAAAATACCATGAAATTCGGAGTGAATATTGTGCGTAAAGTTCACATTGGTGATGAATATTATGCTAAAGTATAATTGGAATCAGCTGTGCCGTAAGCTGGGAGTTTCCTCACTTCACATTCCAGTTCATGTGGTTGGCTTTTCCATGTGGATTAAAAACATCAGAAGGAGGTACTGTTTTCTGACACCAAGGTACATCCAGGATCAAGAGCTACAAAAATCCTTTTTTTCATGTAAAATACCTGCTTGCAGCAGGTGCTCTATATGACAGGGAATATGGCAGAGCCACATGGACTTACTCATATGCATCAGATTTCATGACAGCCATGAAACTACTTCTTTTATCCACACCATATGGCAGTTCAAGACACATTAAATAGCCTTTTTCTTCTGCCAGGGTTGGCAAAAGCCCTAATCCAACAGGAAATTTCTATACAAAATCAGCAGGCTCTAACAAAATGACACAGTCACAATTCGGCATGGTATCAAGTGGTGGCATTATAGCCATCCCATCTGCCATGGAATGGGAAAAAAATGATCTTAAAGCAACAGCCACCATTATAAATGACTCCTCTTTTATTTCCTGTAAAACATGGCTAAGTTGATAAATGAGATACATTTCGATGCAAATGAACTTCCATGAAAATATATAAATATATATTATATACCTGTGTATGTACGTGCAGTAAGTTAGGCTGCACACTGCTGCAAATTAAAAATTGTATTCTGACCCTGTGTAAATTCTGGTGGGAGTGCAGATTCAGAAGAGCTCCTCAGAACATAATCTAAGAAGAGCTGAGTGCTGAGTCTCACCACATGGTAGCATTGTAGCAACAATACAAGATGCTAATGAGCACCAGGAGACATTTCTATCAGATTAACTGTTGACCTCTTCAGCACAAGTTACATAACATAAATAGCCCAAAATAGTATTAGATCAAGAGATACTGCACAGGTTTAATCAAACAAATCACATATTCTGTTAAACTGTCTCTGTTTAATTAAATGTTTTTACTGTTTTTGTAATTTGATCAATAGGAGACTCTGAAATGTGTTGTTTATACTACGTGGGATGATTAGGCTGCCTACAACCTCGTTAGGCTATTAACATTATTAAAATACAGATTCCTTTGGGAATGCCAAAGCTGTTAATGATTGCCCCTACCAAAGTCCTACACTCGACTTCAGCTGCTGCCTCTGGAGATTTTCATTAAAATGAGCATAGAATTAAGGTTACAGTAACCCCTGAAATAGTGTTGGTCATCACCTCTGGTTTTTATTAAGTCTTGTAGGTTTTTTTAGAAATGGGTTTATACAACACTACTGAGAAATGTCCATATGTGTTCTAAATATTTGGTGTATGAATTCTTTTTTTTGTTTTGTATTTTTATAATGCCACAGGGCCCCAAAGAACTTGATATTCACTCTTCTAAGAGGTGTTTTCGGCCCAAGATGTATGATGGAGAGCAAGATTACATCATATGTTGTCCCATAAATATTTCTGTATAAAAACAAAAAAAGAGATGCAGCGTGTTTTCATGCCATTTGGCTCCTTGTCATGTATGTATGCTAAATTTAATAAAAATGTATGAAAGGCAGGCATGTGCTAAAATGTGCTATGTTTTGAAGAAACATGGGACAGCCCCAAACATTTATAATCTGAAGTCTTGATTCATCAAAGAAAAAATTTAACAAAAAGAGAGGGTAAATATTGCTTGGTCTATGCATTTGTTCCCAGGAAGATTTTTGACTGTTGCATACTATTAATGTTGCACTCAGTAGTATAAAATGATCCAATATATGAAAGACAACAATAGAAAAATAGACTTAAAACAGGTCCAAAAGTGAATTAAGCTGTCTTAATGTAATGAAGTTCATTGCTTGAAGTTGTTACTAAAAAACTCTTACAAAAGGATATGGACTTGTAGTAGGAGTCATTTAATAAAATGACCTGTTTTTTTTCTGTGAGACCACATATGACCATTGTGTTTCCTTCTGTCTATAAAAGGCTAACAGTAATTTTTTCTTACATAAAATAAGAGCTCTCTTGTAGACTGCAGACAGAGGAGTAATGTTAAACTGAGGACTAACACTACTGAATGATGTCTGAATAATACTGAATAGTGTAACATCCTTTGCACACGCACAAAACCCCAAGTTACTTATTACAAAGCTGCTCCCTTGTTCATCCACACATGCACAGTACTTTAAAAAAATCCAGACCAAAAAATTCTAGCAATGTAAAATTATGGCTTTATGCTGGAATGCATCCAGAATAATGAGAAATAATGTTAGAAACTACCTACTTATTAATAATTACTATGCATATTCCAGTAGCAGGAAAACCAAATAATAATTGGTTATAACATTTCCTTTTCAAAAGACTCTTCTGGTGCCAAGCCTACAGTTTGGTTTAAAAATTGTTTCCCCAGTTTTGAATAATTTTAAAGCTTGTTCTTGGGGTCAGACTCATATGACATCTTGGAAACGGAGGATTAGACTACTTTAGACGAAATTTTTAAATGCTTTGTAAATCTATTAATTTAGTAATTTTTGTCTTTTTTAAGGCATGGACATTACGTAAATATAGTGAAAATGTTCCTGCTGGATTCAGAAAATCCAGAAAGATTGAACAATGGCTACAGAGGAGTCTCGGTAGTTATAGTAACAGGATTTTGCAATTCTGGAGTCTGTTTTCAGATATGTTAAATCAAAACACCCACGCATACACACACCTCCCTCAAAACAAACCAAAACAAAACGACCAACCCAACCCCCTCCAAAAACAAACAAACAAAAAACCCCACACACAAACAAACAAAAAACCCAAAAACCCAAACCACGTGGTAAGGAAATTTCTGGTCATTCCAATTACTCAGCCTATAGCAACTCTCTGATTTATAGGCCTGTGTAATACTTCTCATCCTTGAAGACATGAAAAGGTTCAATTGGGTTTATATCAAGAAATCATGATGTCTGTCATACCGTCAGTGGCATGATTTCAGTGAGAGCCAGTCACCGATTCTCATCTGAGACAGGCTGTAAAGGCTTCTCCAAGTGTTTGTAGTTTTTGTAAGAATTTTAAGTACCGTTTCGGAGTATTACTTTCATTCTGAACCATTTTCCAGGTTTATGTGAGTTCTCCATGTAGTAATATTACTATAGAACAGTACATAAACCAGTTGCATATCTTCACTGTACAGTAGCAACCACATTCAATTACAAGATAATGATGAACTGCTGATATATTGTATATCAGCTGGGCCTTCATTTGCTATTAACATGCTACTGCCAGCCAGCCATATGTGATCAGATCAGATAGGACCAAGCCCTCAGAAACGCAGTGTGTTTTCTGCTTTTCAAGATTTGTCCTTTAGTGCTAACCACAGAGGTGTGCTGACCCAGAGCCCTGAAAACGCACGCCAGTTCACCAGGGCAGTACATAACGGCAACGCTCGGGAGTTGAAGGTGCGCACAGCATTTGTGGTGTGTTGTGTCGTGTCATGTAACAAATGGGCAAAGCGTTTGTAGATGTACCATACTTGCTGATACCTCATCATCCCTTCCCTTCGTGTTACACCCTCATTACTTCTTATCTGCAGTGTCTGCTTTGTATAATCACAATGATTATCTAAAATAAAATATGCAAATCCCTGCCTGGTGACTGGCTGCCTGTCACTGTTAGTTATTCAAAGTGCAAGGATTTCCGTGGTAACTCTGGGCTCTTTTTTCAAGAACTGTATTGTAAATATGCCAATTACATACTCTGGATGCTACAAGCATTTTTTCTGATTGGCTGCCGAATTCAGATTTCTCAAGCAACTTTATAAAAATGTAAACATAATAACTTTTGAGTTAGGGTAAAGAATTCCAAAACTTATCTAAAGAAACACCCAGAAATCAAAAAAATAGAAAGAGTTAGGGTCAAAGGGAGGTTATTGTGTCTTGAGGTTTTTTGTCTGCTTTAAGTAATTTATGACTCATTTCTTCATTTTCCAATTTGTAAGAGCATACAGGCCATCAGTGCTCTCGTGTCAGGATTTACTACCACATACATGTTTTCATTTATACTGTTTGTTGACTCATCTCTCTGTTCAGTATGAAACATTGCAGATACAAAAATAGAGTTATCCATTAGAGAAGAGCCTTGATGTGCCAAAGAAAGAGGTGAAAGGCTGGGAAATGGGAATGACAGGACAATGGGAAGAAAGAAGAAATTAGCAGATAAAGGGAAAAAAGTGCTTTCCATTCTTTCAGGATCTTTACAGGCATTTAAAGTGTGGAGAGTTTAGTTTCCCCATGTCATGATAATTCCAAGCTTCTTCCTTCTCGTTTAGTTTCCCCATGTCATGATAATAATTCCAAGCTTCTTCCTTCTTGTAATAACGCAGCGTCAGGCTAGCAAGGGTGGGACCAGTATCCAGCAAGTTGTTTCCCGTGGCCCAGTTCTAGAAGGGAAATGAGTTTTCTCGTTAACTCTTTTAAAGCAAGAGAAATGGCTTTTGTGTGGCTTTCTGCTCTAAATCTAGATGATAGCTATGAAACATGGTCTGTAGATGTAGATCTAACCTCACCTTAAATATTACAGATGCTCAGGATTACCTGCAGGCTGAGTCCTACATGCACTTAATGACTCCTTTGTGTTCTATATGTAAATGTTTAAATGATTTCAATATAATTACTCTCATAAAGAAAGTTATATTTGCAGAAAGAAGGAATTCATGAATTATTTTTCAGCTGAAAATGAATCGGTGTTTACTCAGAAATACCTGGGGCTCTCGTCATCAGACTTAAAGCAGGAACATTTCCCAGATTGTTTATCTTTTCATTAATATCAACGTGCTGATGGAGCCTGAGTCTTGCAGTGATGTAATATCTATGGAAATGTAACTAACCAATCAACTTAATTTGTTCATCCTTCAGAGTCCAGTTTACCAAGAACGTAGGATCTTTTACTGTAAATACCATCAGCCCGATCTCAATGTTACAGACAGGAAATACTAATGCAGGATACCTGTGCTCATTTCCTGCATGATGAAACCATTCCCCATGTGTGTTTTTGGTTTAAACACTATGGATGATCTCTCAAGGTCAATCCAAGCCATTCCTGTGACTGCATACTACCTTTTTCCTTGTACTATTCCCATCTAGTAGATTTGCTTATCTATCCTGGATTAAGGATAAAACATTTCAGTCTGATGAAATCTTGGTCAGGTGCATAGGGTGTGTGTTGAAGTTTGCCCACTGCCACAAGAGTGATGTCTTCATTAATTTGAAAGTTTGTCTGTTTATGCCCATATAATAAAAGATGGAAAGCAGGCTTTTTAGCTGATTGGGGATACCTCTTGAATTCAGGATGTTTTTGATGTTCTTGAAGTTTCAAAGTTGCATTCAGCTTTGCATGAGCAAAATTCTGCTGAAAGTACTGGACATGGTCCTTCTTCCTTTCAGTGTTAGGTTCTTTCCATGGCAGGTACAATCTGCATGTTTTCCCTGTTTTTTCCAGTCAAAAGCAGGAAAAGAAGATCCTGTTTCCTCAGAGGAAGGAGTGTTGGCTGAACATGGGGCGGAGTTGTTTTGTAGGAGCAGCTCCTCTTTGCTGGTTGTGGCCTTTATTCTCCTTTACTTCAGTGTTTGTTCCATCATTTCCCTTTGCAGAATCCCTGAAGATTTTATCTGGAAAACACACAAATATACACCTGAACCCAATTTACCTTGACAGAAACCTGAGCAGATGCAATAGGGTCGGTGATGAAGGCAGCCTTGGTTGGAGTATGGCAGCAAATCTTCAAACTAAGTCTCTGGGATTCTGAGGCAGATTCACACACTGCAGATGTAGCCTGAAATCGTTAAGTCTGGCAGCTCACGCTTAGTGAGACCATGTGCTGCCCACAAACCTGCACATTATTCAGGTGCCAAAGCAACTCTAAGACTCCCTGTTCCTCATAAAGGGGAAAAAATTCAGTTTACTAAGCTGCATTCCTGATAGCTTCTCAGATTTGTATTGTCACATACGTCCTGAAGTTACAGTGACAAACTGTTAGGCTTCCTTGACAAAATCCCTGGCTATCTGGTTGTTTTTTGAGGGTTTTTTTAATATTATTTTTCAGGAGGGCAATATTATTCTAAAATGTTTTTCAAGCCCATGTTTGAGGTTAGCCAAAGAGAGCTCAATATGACTTATATAATCTATGGGGCAGTGGCCTCCTGAGGGCATTGTTTCAAGCTCATCATTTTTCAAGAACTCCATAACACTGCTTACTGATATTTTAGAGGTACGCAAAAGCTTGAAACTCTGACTATTTTGTAGCTAATTGATTCCCTAGCTGCACGCTAGCCTAGCAACCATACTGACTGAACTGGTCATATTTTTCACCATGGAGGAAGCTCGGCTTTAGGGAAGGGTTCATTCTGAATGGCCTGCTCTGAAATTCGCTATGAAAGACATTAAACTGCAGTTCATGGGAACAGGCTGCCTTTCCTAAAGCCTTCAGTGGGCTTATGCTTTAACAGACCAGATAACAAATGTGCTTTTTTGGAGACGAGGGAAAGTACAGTAAGTTCAGAGGTATTTGGAGTGGCTGAACTGCTGCTTTTTTAAAATATCCATCCCCTCAGACCCCCTGCCACATAGAACCTAAAGGCATTTTTCTCCTTTTTAGCAAGGAGACACACTTATGAATTATTCAAACTGAGGGGCTTTGGTAGAAAACCAAGAAACCCTGTGAACACCTTTGGTTAGGTTTTTAGCAAGAATATAGACAATCCTATCTTTACAAGACTTAAGTTACAGTTTGTCTTCCAGTTCCCACTAACTTGGTACACAATGGGTACGATGCAGTCTTTGGCCTTTAAATGTTGCTAAGATAAAAATTATTCATGCTTATTATTTTCTGAATTATTTCCTTAATGGTGTGCATCTTTTTATAAATCCTGTACAAAATATTTATGAAGTACATTCCAGTTGCCATTTTGTCAGTCAATGTATCAGAACAATTCTTTCCAGCGTTGCAGACTAACCTTGTTGGATTACAGAGGGGGCAAACCTGCAAAACCAGTTCTGTATTTTGAGGATTTGCTCTTTTTCTGTACATCTTTTACTTTCTTCCTGCAGAAATATGACATGAAGAGAAATAGGCCTGAAGTTTATACATGAATTTGCCATGTCAGATATTAACATCTAGTTTTCAGGGTACTGTTTGTTTTGTGTTTTCTTTCATGTGGAGGCATCTTCATATTCATGCATACTGCTGTTCTTCTATCTGGTTTTGGACACTTCTGTTAATTCACGGATCTCCATGCATGTTAAAGAGAAAATATTTATTGTTACCTGTTTTTATAAGATGATGGGAAGGTAAGGTACTGAAAAGCCAATGTAAAAAAACAAGAATATGATACACCCTTGGATCATGTAGTCCACCTTGCTGCTGTCAATCCAGCAGTGCACGCCAGTGGAAGTGGCAGGGCAACTGTAGCCTTAGTCTCACTCTCTCCTCCTCTAGCAATTGTTTCATGAACTTACTGAGACACAGTTTTAATTCAGGTTTGGAATTCTGTTTTCCTTGATTGACATACTTTCCCCAGATTTGTCTAGATTTCGAACATATGTATAATTTTTACTTTACAATATCCTGTGATTCTGAATTCCACAACTTAACTGTTGGTTTTGTGAAAAAGAGACATCATTTTTTTTTTTTTTTTTTAAGTTGTTGCCTGAAAAGTTCATGGGCCACCACATGGTTCTTTTGTATGGGGAAATGGTGAGTAATCACTCCCTATTCACACAGTTCTCATTATATCGCTCTGTATGAGATTTTCCTTCCCTCTTATTGGGTCTTTTCCAGAGTGATGCCTATTACACAATATAGTCTTTCCTTGTATGAAATGTGTTCCATTTTCCAGTCATTTTCACAGATCATCTTTGTGCCTTGTTCTATAGAGTTTTACTGTATCATTCAGAAATAGGTGAGTGGAAGTTCTGTTTGACTGAGGATTTTTTCAGAGCACTGAAATGGTTTCTTCCAGGTGAAATATTCTTATATAGAAAAGGCTTTTTCATAAAAAAATAGACAGAAATAAAATGTCTGGGAAGTGGAGGCCTCTCAAAAGTTTATGTGTATTCAACATTACCCCCTTTTGAGGTGCTATCTTACGACATGTTTTAGAAGCCTAGTCATTGGGGTGAAATGTATATATGTGGTTTCCTTGACCACAACAAGAGTATTTAGAGCATTATTCACCGTAAGTGTAGCTGGGAGAGAGGGTTTTAAAAAATGGAACCTAAGGGAGCAGCAGTATTGACCTAAATTTTAAGAAAATAGGTAAGTTTAGGTTGCATTTTTTGCTATGCAAATGTATCTTGTCTCTGGCCTGAGCACCAGGGCAACACCATTTGTTTTCATACTCCTGTGCCAAACAGAATTTACTGCAACTGTTAGAAAGGTACTCACACTCTCTTTGTCAATGTACTAATCCTCTTAACATTTTATCAGTGAATTTTTTCTTCACTAAAAAGATAATCCTCACAAAGAAAAAGGAATGTCCTAAAGAATCCATTTCTGTTAGAGGTATATGAGGCTTAATAGTTTTCTAACAGTTGAATTTATTTCTTGCAAGTCTTCCACAGCTCTATGCCTAAGCAAGATGAAATGTAAAGTTGTCGCTAATATGGGAAGACTATTGCTATTTCATAGTAGCAGCATATATTACTTTCATTACAGAGCTTTAGACCATTTCCATGTGTGTTTGGTTTTGGGTTTTTTTGATCATGCAGAGAACATTGCTTGATTCCTTAGATCTTTAACAAGAGAAACAGAGGAAAAGGAGCCAGAAGCAGCCATAGCAGTCATCCCTGTTTTCTCCATCACTATCCCAGCAGCTCGGCTGCATCAGGGCTAGTTCACTAACACGGCTGAAGTACTTTTTTCTAGCATAGTTTCTGGAAACAAAACACAAGAAGAGTCGTCTTAATATTGATAATAATAAGCTGGTTTTGTTATTAGCAGTTAGTTGGGGTAGATCAGTCCAAAGAAATGGGAAGAGTTTTCAAGACACAAAGCTTAGCTGATTGCCAGTGGAGTCAGATAGTAGTCAGGCTTTGTTTCCTTTTTATTCCTTAAAAACTCTCCTCTGCAGTGCAGGGATTTTTCTATTCAGTTTTACATCTCTGCATAGTTGACTGTCTACATTCTCGCATACATTGCAGAGCTATGGGGGTTATGTATTATGTCTCAAGGACTTGAGATTATCTCTAGCGTCACATTATTACATTGCATCCTGATTCATTTCAGGGCACACTTATTGTTTCCCACTGTAAGCTGGTTCCTTACTAATCATCACGCTCAAACTCTAGATACAGTGTCTTCCTCTGATAAAACAATGTCATTCAGGGGAAGATGAAATGGTAATTACAATCAGAGTTCAAGCTGGCAGGAGATGGAGCAAAAATTAAAAGTGCTACATCTGTAGCATTTTGATTATCTGAGAAGTCCCCAAATTTTGCAGCAGAGACGCGTTTAAAAATGTAGCAAAGTGGCTCCTTGTAAATCAAGTCATAATTGTTCAGCTCTAGGTTGCAGGAGCCGATTTCAATTTTCTACTTTTCTACAGAATTCTCTGCGTTGATTAACAGCAGAGGTATGAATGATGGGCTTCCCCCCATTAAATACGCAGTCAGGAGAAAAAAGAAACAACAAAATATTCAAGATGCATTGTGCAAAGTTGCAAGACACATATAATGTTTCTTTTAAAATTGAGATTAAATTCTAGTCCTCTAAGTGTACAGTAGCACTTGCTGAAGTGTGACATGAGGAGGATGACAACTCTCTAACTCCAGTGTCCACCTCGGGTGTCTCTGTGGTGTTCAGTAACGTTGCGGTAGACACCATGGGGCATTTGAAAATGATTTAGATTAACCTGCTTCAGAAGATACTGATGCAAGGTTTGTCCCTGAAAGGGACAGATAAAAAGTTTTTTACCAAAGAAGGTGTCCATTAAGTGGCATGTAGAATATGTGATTTGTTAGAATTTTAGCTAGTGAACTTTGCCAAGATCTTTACTCTTCTATGAGTGGAAACGGGCCACTTCTGACCGCAGGCACATATATTTTCTGTGCAGACGTGGCTGTTCAGAAACTTCAGCAGTCACATTTATCTTATTGTTCTGGTTCTGTATTAGGTATGAATTATGCTTTCATAGGTATCAAGACTGTATCGGTGTTGCTTCTACTGGTTATATAGTTTTGGTCTTACCTGCTTTGAATTGTAAAGTTTTTGCCATAAAAGATTATGTCTACTTGAGAGGAATTTCAGGAGCATGTTATCTTTTATTTTAAAAAGCACGGTGTTACTGTTATGGATCGAGAACTTGAAAAAATTCCGTTTTGCTTAAATATTTTACCTTAAACGTGTTTACAGAGCTATGAATATGCTTGTTTCCTGGGTGGTTCTTCTACAGGAGACGACTGGTGTTAAAGTAATACAGTAACGTAATGTTAAGAGGATAATGGTGTGCTGAGTTTAATTCTCAGTGTCATACAGTGTAATATTGTTATCTGTAGTTAACCACTAGTTTCTTTATCAGAAAAATAAGCAATATGGGAATTTAATAAAGTGTCTAGAGGACTCTCTTTGCAGCAACTGGCTACACTGATTTCAGTAGTAGATCCTAGTTGTGCACTGAATAGCCAGCAGGATTCTTAAGCTTTCACAAGATGCTGTTTTAAGTCTTTCATTCTCAAACACTAAATGTAAACAGAGTTGCACAGAAGGTTGGTCCAAAAAGGTTTAGATAATACTGTCTTGAAAGCAGATTGCAACTTTCCCAGTGGCTACTGGGGCTTCATCTCTTCCCTCCCTACAGCCACTGGCCAAAGGCAGTGTTTCTGTGAAATGTGCTGTGGTCCCATCTGTGCGGCCGTGCTCCCATCTCGCCTATGCCAGCCCTGCCTTGGGGTGTGGCAGAGCTGCATGTAGTGGGAGACTTCAGGAATGAGGAAAGGAGGTCTTGAAGGGGGTTGAGTTTTGCAAATACTTTGATTGTTTATGTATGTGTACTAACATAGGAGAGGAGCACATCAGGAATCTTTGCTAGAAACGCAGCATCGTTTTGGCTACAGTTTAAGAGTGTGTAGCTGTGTGAATTACAGTAACAATTGCTTCATCTGATCCCATGCATCATCAGGAAAACTAATCACCTGGAGGACTCAGGCAGAGGGGACCCTATGAAATGTTCAAAATAAGTGATTTCGTTTATCTCCTGTTTTTTTTTTTTAAATGGAGGGCTGGGGAATTTAGCTGCTTGATTCCATTAAAGCTAACCAAGAACTTCTTACTAATAGTAAAGTTACAGGGATTTGTAATTGATTTGATTGAGTTTAATTGATTTACTTCTTGTATGGGTAGGCTTTAAAAGGAGTACCTGAATATGCCTTGGAAGCAAAGAAAATAACAAGGGGCTTTGTGTAAATTGTTGGGTACTTTGCTGTAAAGCTAGATATGTTTTTCTTTAAGAAAAAAGGATTAGCTTTTATCTCTGTTAATTAAATTTTACTTAAGACCATCTCATAATTAAAAAAATATTAAAGGATTTTTGTATTTTATTTTTATTTTGTCGTAATGAAAATAGGGATTCTTAAAGATACACTGTAAAAATAGATGATCCTTTAAAATCCAAGCTGTCGAAACAAAACCCTAGATGTTACAGCCATGATTTTAAAACTTTATGTTCAAAGAACAGCTTAGTACCTTTTGAATATTTTCCCTTGTGCCTTAGGTTCTCGCAAATGCCATTAGCAAAATCAGTGTTCAATGGCTTTAAGCTCCTTTAAACCACAAGTTGTAAAAGAGATTGTACAATATAACGTCAGATAATAAGTTCTTTGAAAGAGAAGGATAGAAAAAAAAAGCAGCTAAGAAATCTTTGTGCATAGTCCTATAGGCCATTTTGGCTGGGAGCCTTCTGCATGCCATACAGAAACTGCAGGTGTTGCAAAAGAAAATATTTACTTATGTGTTGTGCTTATCCCTGAATTTTATACTCTCTATCTCATTTTTAATCTTTGTCAGCTAATTTCATGAAGCAATTCATGAAAGAAGTTTAAATGTGTAAACTTCTTGATTTCAATACTTCTGCTTTCTCAGGTAGATTTTAGTGTGACAGTGAACAGAGAATCCTCACTGGAAAGTCTTCCCACCAAAGAGAAGCTTTCCTGGTGTGCAGGTAGCCGCAGCACCTATCACCTGCTGTCAGCTGCTATCACAGCAGCCTTGTTCTGTCCTCTGGAAAGGCGGAATTATTCTCCTCTTGCAACTTCAAGCTGTGACAGTATCCAGCAGAGGACATGGAGATGAGGTAGCACCCACCTTGCTGCCTGAACTCTGCGCAGGCCCAGCAGTGTCCATCCTGATCTAAGGTAAACATCAAACTCAGCAAGGTCATGTCTTTCGAAGATGTTCATGCTGTTCAGATTCTTAATTAACTAAATGCACAGAGAGTATTCAGGTTAGCACTGTCAGATTTATGAGGTAACACATCTTTGGTAGAGACGACGTCTTCAAATTGCTTCTTCCCTTGTCTGGATTTGTCTTGAATTTGCTAACCTTAAGGTATATTTTCCTGTGAAGGGTACCAAAATGCTGAATAGAACCGAATTTCTCGCTGTAGGATTTCTAGCAAGTGTGAAACACAGGTTTCTTCTACTTGCTAGTAGAAGCAAGCAGCAGTCAGCTTGGTGTCTCATGTGAATAGGCACTTCTTTCTGACATAATTGTGCAATTCTTGTTGCTTTACATTCTAATCTGTCTGAGGTCGGCAAAACTGCAATTATAATCAATGCTTACATTGACGGAGCAGAGTGATGATAGGGAACAGCAGGTCAGTAACAAGCATGGTTTGTTGTTCCTTCTAACAACTTGCAATAAGAGGACTAGTCCTGTAGCCTAACATATAAGCTAAACCCAAAATCTGGGAGTGTCCCAATGGAAACAGAAGCAATTTTGTCACCCATGAAAGAATATTCAAGCTGGCTCAGTTAAGCAGACTGTCTTTTAAACATTCTGCCACTGTAGATGACTTGATCTGATCCTGACAGTTCTTATAATATCAGCCATGGTCAGTTTTATCATGAGTTACATTAAGTACTCATTTCTCAGCATTGATGAAAACTGAGACATCAGTTCCCTTCCAGGGACTTGAAACCACATCTGCCCTGTTGCTTTAACTGTCACACCTGAAGCATTGTCAGGTGTGCTGACAATGTTCAGGTGAAGCTGTCCTGTCAGCTTCCCTTTTTAGCTTTGTTCCTTTTTTGTTGCTTATTAAACTACCCTTAAAAAGAGGCACAATGTCACCTGTACTCAGTAGTATCAAGTTGAGAGCCCAAAGAGCTCCCAATAAAACAAGGAAAGCTTGATTCTTGCCATGTCAAACTGTTGGAGTATCTCATCTGCAAGCTGGTGGTGCCCCTTCATCACTGAGTGCCGTGGACACTGGGTTATTATGGAAAAGGAGGACACTGTTCCCTCTGTTTCACACAGTGTTTTACAAAGTGAGACACATTGAGTTAGGCATTGGTCCTGCAGAAAAGATTGTTCAGAAGCTTGTAAAGAAAAAAGTGACCTGTACACAGATCTGATACAGACACCCAAACTCCAGGAAAGAGTATGAGGTCTTGCACAGCATGTAAGGATATGAAAATGGTTACCTTAGGTCCAGAAGTGTAGTATAGTGGTATGGCTTTGAAGGTTGTCTCGGCTAGTTGCTGAGGAAAAAGTTAAAAACCAGTGAAATGGTGTATCGGTAGTTCACAGGGTTACTCTTCCAGGTGCTGTGAGTCCATGTCTCAGTAGCTTCCCAAGCCGGGGATGACATCTGTATAATTGATAACCCTTGACTGAATCCTGTTCCCTAACTTTTGTAACTGTTCTTTCCCGTTCCTATGAACATTTTTCATCTCCTTTACAGTGTGGCTGTGTGTTCTGTATGCCTATGCACTGTGAGCCAGAGCATGAACTTGGGTTTGTTCTGCATGTGGACCTAATAGAAAAATACTATGGGACATGACCCATTGGTTGTTGGGTGCTCCATGCTCACTGTCCAGGAGTTTTGGGTTGATGTCGATAATACTTGCATCTCTGTATTGGGTGGTATGTGGATGGTGCTGTTCTGAACCCATTAGAAAAGGGTTAGCATTTCCCTTTGGGGAACTGGGATAGCTAACCTGAGGACACCATGTGGCTGCTTGGAGCTTGGTCCTGGGTGTTAGGGGTTTGGAGGGATGAAACACAGTAGCATGGAAGCCCTCTTTTTCTGCTGAGATGGAGAAAGCACCTCCTCCTAGCAGGGTTCCTTAAATGAAGAACACTCCAGGAAAATGTTAATATCATCATAAATTCATAGAGTCATTTAGGTTGGAAAAGACCTTTAAGATCATCACGTCCAGCTTCTAACCTAACACTGCCAAGTCCACCACTAAACCATGTCCCTTGTCCCAAAACAAGCACCTTGTCCCCCACATCTCTTACATCTCTCCAGGGATGATGACTCCACCACCTCCATGGGCAGCCTATTCCCATGCCTGACAGCCCTTTCCCTGAAAAAATTTTTCCTAACATCCAACCTAAACCTCCCCTGGTGCAACTTGAGGCCGTTTCCTCTTGTTCTATCATTTGTCACTTGGGAGAAGAGACCAACCCCACCTCTCTGCACCCTCCTTTCAGGGAGTTGTAGAGAGCGATAAGGTCTCCCCTCAGCCTCCTCTCCTCCAGGCTGAACCCCCCCAGCTCCCTCAGCCGCCCCTCACAGACACTGTGCTCCAGACCCTTGCCCAGCTCCGTTGCTCTTCTTTGCAGAGTCCTTCTTCCAAGAATCATCCTGTGAGTCAGCCTAGAAGTACTGATATCTTTGTCTAAATAAATTTTAGTTCAAGCGTTATCCCTGTTAAACCTAGAGGCATTCTGCTCAGTAATTCTTTAAAATGCCATGTATCTGATGCCACATAACTGATCTATTGGGTGATATTTTTGATTCAGTAGGAGACATATTTGAATCAGATGGTGAGTTTGATTTACTGTAGGAGATATCTGTTTTGATAGATGATGCATCTCATTCTGTATTGAATAAAGAGTGATTCAACAGGGATGTGTCTGATTTGGTGAATGAAATATTGTAACTGATTTTGATCAGTTTTTCCTGTAATACACACATTTATTTCAATAGTTGATGCATTTATTTTACTGTGAAGTGTATCAAATTCTTCATGTAATGTTCTTTCTTCTGTTGGTATGATTTATGGATTTTACAAGTGATAGATATATATTTCAATTAGAAGTAAAACACACGTTACTGTCTGCCATGCATTCACAGCGTTCCAGAATGCCTCAAACACTGCTCAGGTAGGCGTTTGTAGTGGTCAGATGTGAAAGTAAGGCTTCTGTAGGCATTGCTTTGACAAAACTAGCAGTGCATTATTATTATTTGAAGGTAAAAAGTCTTTTTGAAGAGAAAAAGATTCTGTTAACGCCTTACCTAACACAAAGGGCTTCTGTATGTACCACAGATATTTGAACATATTAATAGTATGTGGGTACTTCATAATCATCATCAACCAGGGCCTTGTCCTGCATGTACATATTAAACGAGTTTTCTCTATGTGAATAAGTAGGTGCAGGACTTAGGGCCAAAGATTTCCTCCGTTAGGGTATTATTACTCTGATTTTTTTTTTTCACCAACTTTGCTCCTTTCCTGTCCAGAAATAGTGATTTATACAGCTCATGATGACCCCTAATCTCTACCTGATCAAGCAGCCACACAGTGCAATTTGGTGCATCTTTTCAATAAAGGGCAAACTGAAATAGGTTTTGGCTGGCACCAAATTACCCTTATTTTAAGTGTTTAAATTTTACAGGACTAAAGGTCATTTCCCTGGATGCTTCTTATTACATTTAGTACCATGCTATGAAAACAATCGTATTAGGTTCAGCGCTGCCTGACCTTTTATACATTACTACTTTTATTGAATATAAAACAATTGCTACAAGAAGGAAACCGAGATAAAAAGATTAAATTTATTAACCACCCTCAGGCTGATAGGAGATTACATACAAGCATAGCGAATAGAAGTGGAAAGCTGGAACAAGCTTGAAAGATGTAATGTGGAAGTCTAACTAATACGTTAAAACTTGGTGCTACCCAGCAGAGGCACTCCTGTGCCACAGTGTGAGGCTGTGAGGTTCAGCCTTCCTGGTTTATTCCCTCTTATTCTCATAGGGGAAGGAGGATTGCACTCGGACTCTGGAGATTCTTCTGCTTGCACTGCGTGAGAGCCCTTGGCCACAGTGCTTTGTGCCACAGGTCTCAATTTGTACAGTGTAGCAGAAAATACTGAGTTCTTTCTGGATCTTCTGATGACAGAGAGTCAGGCTGTACTGTTTTAACATAAAATAATTGTCCTAAGTAAGGGGAAATGGGATGAAGAGATCAGGCGTGTTAATGTTACCCAATTCTGATACATATGTATGTATATCACTTCAGTTTTTAAAGTGAGAAATATTTTACGCATTAAACCTACAGTGTGAGGTACTCTTTCCTGCTTCAGGGGGACTGTGAGATCAGACAGCTGCCCTCCCCTCCGCTATGCCTGGCAGGATATGTAATGCAGTGATAAAATGGCTCATCTCCTCTGATACAGGTACAGCTTCACATTGAGCCAACTCTGCCTTCTAGGAACTATTTCCAGATACCCTGAGGGAATATTCTGCATGTATGCCCGGCTCTCTCCTGAGAAAGCTGCCTGCATCGGAAAACAGAGGAACTAAGTGATGTAAAACAGGCCGTGACATCAGTTCAGGAAAATTACGACTACTTTATTGTGTGTTTTTCCATTTGCTTTATGCTTCCTTAGCACAAGAACAGAATAGCTGCAGGGGCTGGAAGTCATTCGTGATGCCTGTAAGCCCAGCACTGAGGCATGCTGGCTGAAGGCAGGCTGAAACCTCACTTCCAACCTCAACAAGGTTTCTCCCCAGTTGGAATTTGCTCCTTATAGTGAATGGCATGGGAAAATGTCTAGGGCCTTGTTCTCCTCTAGGCTCTGGGCACATTTTGGACAAGTACATGTGTACAATAGAGAAAATGTCATATGATGTTAAATAATAATATTTGCATGTTTACCTTTTCATCAGAAAGATGGTTGACTTTTGATGTTTAGCTTTTTTTTTTAATACAAGTTTCTGAAATTGTGATTTTGCTTTCTTCTTGAGCAGCTGGGCTATTAAATTACCTTTTGTGTAATGGACAATTCACAGTTAGGCTGTTGTGAATTAAGTATAAAACAAACATGTGGCCTTTTAAATTTTTCCTGACTAGTTACAGCGTGTAACACTGCATTATGCCATATCACATTGGTATGACAGGCAAGTGAAACAAGACAGTTCATGCTAATGAACAGGAAAACACAGCAGTTTGCTAGTTACCAAATTCACTTAGAGTATTTCAGGGCATTTGGAAGTATTATGGGAGAGACAGTTATTGCTGAGAAGAGCTGAACTGTAATGAAATTAGGGAGGTGCAAACCATATGTTTGCCTCTGTTTTTACCAAAGCATGAAATGTTCCCTTACTGTAGATCTCTATCTTCTGCCTTCTTTAAAACAGATGTGCTGCAGGATCATCCGACGAGGGTAGCACATCTAAGTATTAACTGAAAATGCATTGAATCTGAGCATGGTTTGTGTCAGACAGGTATCTGGCTTTATGGCTTTTATACCCAAGGCACATTCTTGTGTTGGTTATGAATATAAGAAGAGAAAACTAACTGTAAATTTGTCCTAACCCTATCACAATAATAGCACTTTGAAAACCAAAAAGGAAAACAATTTTTTAATAGTTCTAAAACCTACCCTGCTTACTGCTGCCAGTGAACTTCAGTTCGTCTCTTTGGCCAAGCATACAATGGACAATGTGAATGTCTGCTGGATAATTTACACTTTAACCTTTTCTCATTTCTAGATAGTTTCCTCTAACTTTTCAGGTGCACCCAAATTACGTAGACCAAGGAGTGTCCACTATTTTTCTTAAAATCGATCTCTGTTGTCTCAAAGCAGAAGCTGTTTCCATACTATTCAATATAGCAAGGACAGCTGGAAGTGCCCTAAGGTCGTATCTGTCTCTCCTGTGATCTGCCCTTCGCCCATCAGTTCTCTGAAGTGGAACAGTTTTCACTGTACTGTAGTTGAGCTGGTCAATTCAGGAGAGGGAAGGCAGTCAGCACCAGACAGAAACCAATTTTTTATCTCCTATTAAACTCCAAACACGAAAGGCAAGAAGTGCAGACAATCTTGTCATCTTCCCGTCTCACTCCCTTGCTACCCACCTGGCTACCTACAGGGGAGTTCAGGCCTTCCTTCAAACTATTTATTACCCTGCTGTGCTTTTTTATTGTTGAACTTTATGAGGGTTGGGAACACTGCAGAGTGTGGGTGAGGGAATTGAAGCACAGGGAATTAGAAGTTGCCAGCGACTGAAAGGAAGCAGGATGGACAGTCTTCTGCTAAAAATATGGTGGGCACAGCATGGTGTCTAACAGCCCTGAAAATGGTGACACCAAACTGTTCTGTTCCTTCTGTGAGGACCTGGAAAAGGGTCTGGGATTAATAAAGAAAGAGATACAAAATGCATTCTTTAGATCTGAATGAAAATGGTCTTTCTAAATGCCTTTTCAAAATCCTGTAATTCAAAGGGGCACAATATTTTCTAGAGTTCTGAATAGCTTTTAAAAGAAAAACGTTCTGATTAACCTCATACATAGAAAGCTATAAAACATGAATGTCGTTTTCACTTACTGAAAATTATTCAGTAGGAATGTGATACGGTTTTGGCTTATGCAGTGGATTAAGACGACTACCCCAATTGCGTTATTAAAAATGTCTTTCTTTCTAAGATCATTTAGCATTTCTGAAATTGTTTCCAGTATGCACCTGAGCAATGCCACCAATAACTATCAGCCAGCGGTTTAACACATCAGAAAGATTAAGTAAGGTTCCTTAAGATAATTGCCTTGATAATCTGACAAATTTGCAAGAAACTTCACAAAATTTCCTGTACTTCTCATTGTAATATTTTTTTAAATGTTGAAAACTGTCTACATAATTGGAAAGATATTTTTTCTTTATTTGGCATGAAGGTTTTACTATATAATCAAAGCTGCTGTGTTGTTTCTGATTATTTTAATATTGTAAAAATGTATCTTCTGGACTTTCAGGGAACACAGTCTTTCAATCACTGTTTCTTATCTTTGCTTAATTCGCATTTTGGACTGGCAGCATTTGAACTTGTCTTTCTTCATTGACCTAAGGGAGCTTCATTTAGTCCTTAAATATATTTATATTACAGTTAGGAACAATTGGCAGCCTTTAGTACTGTGGTTACAATCACTTGGATGCAAAGTGGCAGCTCAAAGCATGTAACACCACCCTCCGTCCTCTTCCACTCCAAGGTGAGCTTGTCTGTTTCTGAACGTACGAGTTTCCCTTCAGCTGGCGTTCAGCTTCTTGAGGTTACCTTTTACACATGCCAAAACCCGTTGTTATTACGCTGTGTAAAGGTCTCTCCCTGCAGTGTTGTTCTTGTCATAAAGTACATATTCACTGTTAACCCTGTTTCCTAACCAAAGAAAATAAGGCTGAGAGAAATTAATATGGTTTTCAAATTCAGAAACGCACCAGTGACATGTGCACAGCTATTGCAGCTGCAAACACATGCAGTATATATTCTAAAAACCAGTTAGGTATATTGAATCTGTTTCTATGTACATCTGAACATTTGACATATTTGTATAGTGTAAAAGCAGTTGTGCACAGCTGGGCAGAAGCTGTCCCTGGTGAGTTCTACAAGGTCATTCAGCCAATGAATATCAAACCTGAGCCTGGATACCCGGTCTCGCAGCTGCTGTATATCTTTTATTAAGTAGAAAGTATACTGTTATAAGAAAGTTTCTCCGAGGTTATATTGCTTGTTGAGTTTAAACAGGTTTTCCAATCTCTTAGTGCCACTTTTCCTATTGTTCTGCTATGAGAAAGCTCACTATGAACTGTGCAGCAGTGTCACTTCTACAAGATGAGTATATACAGCAGTAGCACACATACTTTAATAATAAAAAACTTATTACTGCAACAAAAATGTTGTTTCAGCTCTTTTTCTATACAGCAGAACAGTGGCACCCAGTGGCCATTCATGCAAAAATACTAGCCAATAAAGTGTTACAAATTCGAAGACCAGTGCAAAGAGAATGGAAAGAAAAATAAATTAGCACCTGTTTGTTATTTGTTCTTCTACACCTCTAAATATTCTTTAAAAACCTGTGTTCCTCAGACAAATTTTGAGGACCTTTCATGTTCTCTGATGCATAATGTATTAATCCCAGAATATATATGTGTGCTTGTAGGTCAGCATATAAGAATTCCATTTTGTTATGTTACTAAAAATAAATTCACTATTTTTTTTGCCCTCTTTTTTTTTAATCAGTTTTTCATTGTGGGGGTCAACAATATCCTTACATTTTGATTTCACTGTAGTATTTTTCATTGTTTGTATGTACTTCTAAAGCTATGTACACAATTAGTACAGAGATTCTGGGGCAAATATGAATGTTTCTCAAAAGGAAATAGGACCACATGTTTTCCCACATTTCAAATGTATGTTGGATTTTAACATGAGTAAAGGCATTTTTGCATATATTTCATTTATCTCTAATAATCCCCTTTGAAAATCTTAATATGTTAAGCACACATACCCAAAATGTGTATGAGGGGATTATCCATGGACAATTTAGAAGTATTTTCTTCCTAGAGTGTGCAGCTATAGTAAGCTAACCCATAGAAAAAAAGACTTACTGATTTCATATCTTAGGCCAAATTCTTATCAGATTTTGGCTTCAGAGAATTATTGAAAACCTGTTAACATTTCAGACAATCCAGTTTTATATGAAGCATCTAATTCCCCTTCATCACCATGGGTAGTTTCCCCATTACAACAGAATTACGTTTGCATAAGGCTGTATTGCTCGATATGTTTTTGTAACGCAGATGAGATTGTAAGATTTTGGTGCACCTTATTGCATCAGTGCTGCAGGGTGGGACTGAAGGACTTGGTAGGTTAGTCTGAAGGGATTCCTTTTTCCTCTTCTTTCATTTCCAGAATGTACTAAAAGCATGACAAAGGGAGTGTCCTGCGCTAAGCTGCTTTACCCTGTTTAGTTAATTTCTGACCCCCCTGACTACTATTTCTCTGAAATTATAAACTGCCTCATTAAGAGAAGTGCTAAGTATTTGCAGTTGCCATACACACCTGTTTCCTATGAAAATCAATGACACCACTGTGGATGAGGACAACTTTCAAAAATCTGAATGTGCAGATGTGTCTATGAAGTGCTTACTTGATGGCAAAAAGGAAGGGGTGTAAGGTTAAAGGGGATAATTAGCAAGTCATAGAATTTATTGGCTAAATGGTCTCAGAGAAATACCTTATTCACTTACCAAAAGACATAGTTTTGTAACTTCCATGAAGAATTGATCTTCGGGTGAAATTCTGAATAAATGGATGATATAGATCTGCCTGGTGAGCCCTTCAGGGCTTTTGATTAAAGGGCTCTTTCACTGTGGAGTGAGTTTTCAGTTCTCTTGTCTCTCGTTGCAATTCTGTTTTAGATCGAGGAAATGTTTTCTATCAAAATGGGCTTAAATTTTCCTGTGAAAAATCTAGATTTTAACATATTCAACATGCTCCACCAACCCCCCTGGTTTTTATCAGAAAATAACCAACCATCTCAACATATAATTTCTTGCAGTTTATGAGAGTGTGATATGCGGTCAGTGTGAACAAAGGTAGAAGTTAACTTTCACATCTATCTAAAGATTTTGTGTAGTCGGTCTGTTTCACATAATGCATAGGCATGCTTTTGGCCCATAGTTACTCAGAAAATCTAGTATCTGTCTTTTCTGTGACCTGGACCTGAAGTACATAGCAAGTAAAACATCGAAGTTTTACAGCAGTAAAAGAATCTAATGTGTTAAAGGCAGAGCTATTTTTTTAGCTTATAAAATATTTCTAATTTAAAGAAAGTTTAACAAGCTAAGTTCACTTTTTTGCATATTGGAAGCAAAGTCAATTTGATGTTTGAATTGGTAATGGCTTCTTCGCTGGAAAACTCATATCTTAGGTTGAATTATTCTAAATCAGACAATAAAAATGATTTGAAGGAGAACTCAGAAATAAAAAATATAAAGGCTTTAAATAAGGCATGTTTAATGTCCCATGAGTCAACAAAATTACTTTGTGGTTCAGACTGATTTTATATTATTAATAGGACTGTACAACAATCTCCTACAAATCCCTTATTCCATCGGTAATACCTTTTTCCTAGTGCAAACACAGAAAATAGGCATATAGCAGAGGATGATAATAATTGCGAAATTAAGATCTAAAAACTTGGAAAACTCCAGGTATTCAGGGTTTTATTGGAATGTGCAGCCACTGTGTGAGTAATTGCACTTGGACGTGCCTTCTCTGTACAGTTTGTTCTTGACTTGGAACTTTTCTTCTTCTCTGAGAACTAAAAGAAGATTAAATGTCTGAGGGGTTAAAAAGTAGAATTATAGGGAAAGCTTGCCAGATAGTGCCACAGGATGGATTAAAAAGAAATGCTTCTAAAAATAATTTTGTAGATGAGGTGAAAGCAAATTTAGACTTCCACGCCCTTCTTGAAAAGAGTGCTGGAGACCAAAGGTCTGAAAACTTTCTTGAGACTGGGCAATGCAAATGAAGGATGTTGCCTTGAATCATCTCAGAAGTTTTTCTGGAGCAGTTATTTTCTTGCAGATGTCGCGTGCTCCCAGTGCGCTGAGTGTTGAAGGCTTATGAAATTATGTCGAGGCTTTGGATGGCAAGGCATAGGAAATAAGAAAGAGAGGAGAGGGGTTGGCATGTTGTGGTACACACAGCAGTGTGTGTGTGGGGAAGCTGGGAGTAGATTGTTCTTGTCCTTTCGAGAAGTTTGCAGGCGACAGAAGACTTGTTCCTGCTGTCGCTGAGACCCTGGCCAGTGGCAGATGTGCAGTGCAGAGGGACAGGAGAGGTGCAAATCTCTCTGCAGAGAGTAAGGAGGTATGGGGGCAAGCTCTTGAAGGGAGAACAGTTGACTGTTGGATTTCCATAGTGAAATGAGGCTGGAAAACCTTGGGTTAAGGACTTTGGCCATAACACCTGCAAGAACATGCTCTGGCAGTTGACAAGCCAAGAGAATCCAAGTGCAGAAAGGAGAACTGGAGATTATGTGAGGAATAAATTAGAGAATTTAATGTAGAGACATTAGAGTATGGGCAGGAGTATGAGGGGAACAGAGAGTTAAATGAAAAGGGAATAGTTGAAAGGTAGATGAGATGTTTAGCACGTTGACAGAAGAGGGTAGGTATGAAGTCCCTCAAGACTCCAGGATTCACCTCAGAAGGAGAAGATTGACAGACCTTTCAGAAGAAACCTGAAAGAAGGGCTTGAACTTGTCCTTTGCTTTCTTGGAGGCTGGCTACCTGGGAAGAGGATGGAGTTTTCAGTGTGTCTGGAGAACTGAACTAATTAATGAGGTGAGGCAAAGGTTCAAACGTACTGAATGTACTGAGGAAGAGAGAAAGGCCTGAACTCTTGAGAAAACCTGGTCATGCCATCTATAAGGCAGAAGTTCTCTTTAGACTGTTACATGACTCTGATACGCACTGAGAATTTTTTACAAGTACAACTTGATTTGCAAGCCTGAAAACGAAAACATTATGACCAATAAAAACCAGAAGGTGCAGAAAATTTCCTTTTAGTATATATGCTTAGGCAAACACTGCTTGCACTCTGAGAAACCTCTGAGAGGGAGATGTGAATTTCTAAATACTCCCATCTTAGAGGTCGTAACCCAACTTTTCTTTAGCAGCTCACAACTATACTGCACACCCATGTGGGAACCCTTGTAGGTTATTTAGTAGACTGAGTACCACTGGACTTTTGTTCTCATTTTTATAAGCTGTAAGCCTTTGTCCTCCCCATCCTTCTCAAAAACCTAAAATATCAAGTGAATTCATCTACGAATCCCCTTTAGGCCTTTACCTCCCATGAAGTGTAACAACTAAGCAGTTAACATTTGTAAAGTGTATAATACAAATTTTAAGAGCCTTCAGAACGCACACACAGTTCTGCTGAAGATGTGTGCACAGAGTTGGGCTTTATTTGAAATATTTTTTGTTTGGTACTTTTTAAAGTTGGCAGCAGTACAGTCATCTTATTCAGGCTGCTGGCTCCTCTCCTGCGGCAGCAAGAGAGTAGGTAAAAACTGGAGAGGGCAGCAGTGTGAAATTACTTCTGGCAAGCTTATGATTAGACTTAAAATCTGTTTTTAAAAGTACTGGCTTGTGTGACCAAGGTCACTAAAATGAATTGCTCTTTCTGTTTTGAGTTAGGCTTTTTCTTTGTTAAGAAAAGAACAGGAAGAAGAACCTAAGAACAAAGGTCCCCAGGTGTATTTGTTGGTTGCCCCGAGGGATGGTGGATCTGAGCGTGACTGACCGCGAGAACTGTCCTCAGAGTCACTCTCACCTTCCTGCTATGCATCCTGCAGTACTACTGCAACGGGGTGCCCACACTTACTACCCCACTTCAGCCATCAGCACCCCGTCTGCACCTGCCGGGACCTCTGTGCCCAAGGCAGCCGCTTAGCCAGGGCAGTGGAGGCCAAGCTGCCCTGCCCTCTGGGAGGGGTGCGACACCTCCCTGTTGCACAGAGGAGAACTGGAGCAGCCCTGCGCTAGAGCTCACTCCTCTCCTTCAGACAGGCTGTGAACTTATCTGCCTTCGCAGGGAGAATCAATAGATGTCGATGGAAGTTTTTTTCTAAATCCTAAAGGTCAGCTCTGGGCAGTGTAGCATGTTATCTTAAGGAAACAGCGAGTGAGAAATTTTCGACTGGAGAGATGATTTACTGACTGTATGGCGGTCCAGAAGGTTTGGGGCTTGTATTTTCTTTTCTAATTGAAAGCTGAGAAAGATGCTTATTTACATTTCTGCGAATTAAGAGGACCGGTGCCTGTACAAGGAGATTTTTTTCCCCCCATATGACTTAGAAGTCTGCAGTGACTCACTCTTGGTGCCAAGCATCTCTGTTGTCATTCATGGCATGTCCAATAGAAGTGATTTATTGCCTGGCTGCAAGTCAAGACGCTTGATCATTATCATCATTTTTCCCCCCACATCAACCTTTTCCCATCTTATGCAAGTCCAAGCTAATTTAGATAAGGTCAAGATCTAGGCCACTCCTTAAAAGTTTTTAACGTGGTTTTTCATTCAGGTCCTTCCATCTCATTCTTGAAACATCTTTTGTAGTATCCCCAAGGCAGAGCTGGAAGAGAAGGTTAGTGGATAATTCAGTAGTTAAGCTATCCTCCAATATTTGATATGCCTCCAAGGCATTAAATTTTCGCTTGTATCTGTTAAATTGCTTGGAGCTTTCTTCAGTGGTTAATTATCTTTATGAAATATGTGGGGTTTGCAGTGATGCAGAACTTTGAAAAATTCTCATAACATTATCATTCTAAAGGTGGACAAATAGATATTTTAGGTTTATCTCTGTAGTCTTCAGAATGTGTGTGTCTCTCTGTATATGTGCATTTATATGTGGCATAACAAAACAAATTAAGAGACTTTAACCCTTTTTGTAAATGTGACATGAACTTGAACCATCCCTTCCCCCCATTAGGTATGAATTGTCTCTGAATATTTCTTCTCATGCTTAGTGTGAAAAGCAGAGCAGGAACAAGATTTTTAAAGGATTTTTTTTCCCCCCAAACCATCCCTGCAGACATTTTCTGAAAAGCATAATCCATCTTAAAACACGTTGACTTGCAAATTCGTCATGCCTCTGGCAGATCTGAAGAATGCTGCAGCAACTAAAGAGCCACCAGATAGAGTTCTTTCCTCCAGCAATATCCTGGGGAATTTTATAGAGTTGGTGGTGGGCTTTGTGGGCTGTTCTGACTGTCTGGCTAAGTGCAGAGGACAGTGCAGGCATAGTATGAGGCACAGAAACAACTGTCTGCACTTTATGGAACGATGAGGAAGGGTGGAATTACTGTGCATAATTTTTTTCATTGAATCACAACATGCAAACAAGATGAGTGTTCTTTGTGCATATTCCTAACCAGAGTGCACTGAGGCATCCCAGCTTTTTTCGGTGCTTCAGCAGAGAAATATTTCTGTGTATTTATTGGGTTAAGTTCTTTTCATATATATCAGTCAAAGTCTCTAAAACCCCATCTATTTTGCTAGACTGATGTGATCTTTTAGTTGCAGTTTCTGATGGTATCTTATGGAAAATGAAAGTATCGTATCCACACAGACACTTAGCATTTTCCATTCCATTGTAAGGATGCTAACATTACTTATATCACTACTGCAATACAGAATAAAATCAATATGATTTTAATTACTACTGGCCTGTGCTTCTGTTATCTAACAGTGCCACTGACCACATGGTGGACCTGAGGCAAATTTAGGTTTCACTGAATGAGGTCTGGTTTGTGTTTGTAATGAAGGTTTTCACATCCTAGGGATGCAAGCTGTACTATATTTCAGCAGGGCTCTTCAGAGGCTGCTGTATAGGTTTAGGATGTGATTGTTTGATATTTTCTTTGAAATGCATCTGCACTGAAAGACTACATTGTAATGAGTATGAAGAGGAGCCAAAAAACAAGAGTATGTGCACTCTGATTCTGGAACACACCGAGTCATGCCCAGTAGAAGTAACAAACAGCAGGTAGAGCCAGCATCTGAGACACTTGGGAGCAGCATGCTATTTTCTCAGGAAGCAGGTTGCTTTCTGTTTGTCTGTAATCAGCTTAAATGATGCACTTTTTCTTTTTTTTTTCTCTTTGATTCCTTAATTTCTGCAGTAGGGCTGGGCTGTGCTGCCAAGGCCATCTAACTGAGGAGCGGGGAGCTGTGAGGATCAGCATTGCTGACCAAAGAATTCTCAGCCTAATGCATGCAAGGCAAAGGCAGACCACTAATAAAAGCATCCAGTATTAGGCTTTCTGCCACTTGAACTCCACTCCTATACGCTGCAAAACTGAACAATGGCTGAGCAAGCAAAATTATCTTTACTTCAGCTTTTTGGATGATGAGCATGTAGATATTCTACTCAGCACATCTGAAAATAGCTGAATTTCTGCTCTTTACCATTCTGTAAATCTGCAGTGTCATACCCTAAATCCAGACTTTGCCAAATGCTTTTCTTTTTAGTTCAAAGAACTACATTGAGTTAATTTGCTTTTCTCATGCTTCTCCTTTTCATGATCATTCACATGGTTCTGTTCTGCTAGTCAGTTCCTCAGGGGACAGCAGAGAAAGGAATACACTTCAAAGTTTTATGAGGGTACACTCACAGAAGCTTAATATTAAATTTAGACTTGAAGATGTGCATGCCAGAATTGCCCTCCTTCATTTCTATTCTACTATGCAGCTCGCTGACTCTGGAGTATTGAACATGCCAAAAAAGTTCAGAATGTGGCTTAATTTTGAGGGAAACTGTCTGCTTAAAAAGGGAATATACCTGAGGTTGTCACAAACTACTCAAGGATATTCTATGAGCAAAAAGAAAAGGTATGTCAGATGAATTATTCTTTGTGAATTGTTTGCCTTTGGCTGCTTAAACAAAAGAAAAAAAACCCAACCAAACCAACAACAAAAAACAAACCAACCATGTTCTGCAGTTAGTGCTGAACTTTTTGTATTTTTAATCTGTCTAATGAACTGCTAGGTGTTTTTGTGAGCAAACTTGAGTGTTTGACTTCCAAACACAACCTCAACAGTGAAAATTATTTAACAATTAAGTTACAGTGCTATCTATTGAAAGGAAAGACCAGTGTTATTTCCATCCTGAGGCTGAAAGTGTCTCTCTAGCAACTGGAAATAGAGTTAAGCTTGCCAAGAGTTCTTTGTGAAGCAGATGGAGAGGCAACAAACAACCTTGCAGAAATCTTGTTGTCTAAGCCTCTGAGTATCGGCAGAGCTCCCAGAGTTACCTGTCAAATTAACTTGATCGCAGCACTGTGTGAATGTATTCTTCAGTTGTGTCCATGACTCTTGCAATTTTGCACCCTTCCGCCTCCCCAAGTTCTGAACAAACAGTTGAACTCTCAATTATCTCTCCGTGTGCTTAAGGGTGATTACGGGTCTGTGGCTGATTCCTTGAGAGCCCTGATGGCCATGCGCATCTTGTTTTCTTACCAGCTTTTTTTACTGATATTCAAAAGACACCCAGGAATGAGATAATTATGTGCCTGCAAACTTCTAACGACTACATAAAATAGTATAATATATGGCTGCATACACTGAAGGATAGAAAACTGTTTAATTGTCGTGTAAGACTTGTTTGCAGAATGCAGAGAAAGAAACAACCGTGGACTCTGCCGGCATTCTCAGATGCACAACATGATCCAAAAGCTGATTGTAAGATGATGCTATCAGTCTGTCTTTTCTTGCTGCCTGTGGGTTCTGAATATAAATCACAAGCTGCGTATGCTTCAGCTGATCCTCTTTGTTCCCACTGTGACCTTATAGTACATGTATTGTTTTTTCATTTATATTTAAGAACAGATGAAAGTAGGTTGGGACTTGCTTCCCTATCCACACAAACTAAATCGATATTGCAGACACATTCTGTGGTACCAATTAACTGTTCCCCATCAGAAGTAATGTTGTCTGATTTGGAAGTTACCACACCATCCATTCTGTTTGTTTCTTATTCTTGCAAGTATGGAGCCAACAAAAGTGGAATCAAAAGTTTATTTAATTGACATTTCTTCCTTTTCAGTTGCAAGAAAACTGTGTATATACAGAAAGCACACTGTGAAGTGAGGAGATATGTTGGTATTCATTGATGTTCTCCCTCTCCTTCCACTATATGGTACTAAGTATTCAGACCTGTGTCTGTGTGTCAGTTTAATTATTAAGAGCGTCTCAGCCCACAAAGCCAATTTATGCTCCTTGGTATGCATGGAACCCCTTCTCTGAAGCAAGAGAAGCCATAGCTAGTCAGTCGCACATAACGTGGCCTTCAAGGACTGCAGTGTTCTCAAGCAGCCAAGAGGGAAGCTAGCCTGTATTTTCAGAGTGGACTGGTTTTGGAATTGCAAAGCAGTGTGTTACCCTAAGAGTGAAATTTCAAGCCTGTTTGGAGAACGTAGGTGGCCAAGCCTTCAGGCAGCTTTGAGGGGCGCAGCCTCAAGCTCTGCAGATTGAGGCATTCATCGTTACCCTTTTCACTGTAAACTCTGGGCCAGTTTATAGCAAGCTGCAGGAAGGTCTTACGGTGCAAGGAACCCCTTTTCTCCGGCTCAGTGTACGGAAGAGTAAGCCATGAACTGCTTGTGCCAGAGAGAGAAAATGCAGCTCGCAACTTGCAGATTGCTTACTTGGGTGTGGTTCTAAATTTTATTCTTCCATGTTTAGGTTTTATAGATAAGACTCAGTGAAAAAAGCAATAGGATATCTTCACAGATAAGAAAGGCATGTGCTAGATTCAAGAGGATGGACAGTGGATATAAACATACAGGAAGTGGTTAAAAATCTAAAGTAGTATTCTGCATTCATGTAATCTTCCAGACCTTTTTTGAATCAAAATAGCGTTTCTTTGACCAAATTAAAATTGGTTGAGAAACACACAATATATGCAGAATATTTTTAACAGGAAATTTATTTATTTATTTTGAAAAAAAACCCCTATTTTTGACCCAAGCCTATTTGGTAGGGGAGTACTGTGTGGACAAATGATTTCAGTTCTGTATGGAAAGTAAAAATTATTCATGGATAAAAATATCATTCATTCCATGAAAGGAGGAAAAAAATTTTTTTCTCAACGTTAGGTAGAAAGGGGGCTGGCTTGGTAAAGACATTATTTTCTTAAAAATGCATTCAAGATTAAATCATTAATAAATGCAGGTTGAATTTGTTCAGTAGTTTCAGAGTCATTAACAAGTGAAGATTTTTAGGGAACATGATGAAATTATTATTGATGCTACATAGTTCTCTTTATAGATCTTCTATCTAGAATAAGCCTGGGATAGCTGACAGTTGATTGCATTAGGACACTCGTATCTGTTTTTCTCAATATTTCCATGTCTGTGGTCTGCATACCTTCACATTTGCTGACATGTCTTCTCTGACTTTAAGCTCCTATGTTGGTGTGGTTCCAGTGTGAGCAATAGTGTAAGCTCGTCTCCTGGAATTTCCAAAAAATAATTTCTAATTAGGAAACTCTCAAGTAGCAGAGAGAGAATAGTGCAAATTAATCCTGACAGTGTCAATAGTAATTTAGCACAAAATAGCTCTGGACAGGTACAGGGATAACGCGATGTTTTGTGGAACAGCCCCATCACAATCCTGAAGCCTCTATGATTCTTCAGAGGCAATCTGTAATGGCACGGCTCCGGCCAGGGCTTGCTGTATGTCTGTATGTCTTGCTCATTGGAACAGCAGTTAGTTTTGATCCTAGCTAGCTCACACCAAGTGCCTAAGGTATGTGCACATCATGAGTCTCTTGTTTGAAGGTTGTGTATTCTGTGCAAATCTGTTGGCAAAAGAAAAGTCTTTCTCATCTCACACTCCTACAACTGCAGCCACAGAGATTCATCGTGCTGTATGCAGGCAAACTGAGTTCTTAGAATGGAGGCAATTTCCTGTTTTCAAGAACCTATAATGAGATTAGGGAAAAAAACCCCATGCAAATGTATTAAATGCACTAAGGAGATTATTGAGTGAAGTCAGACAAGCTTGAAAGTGTATTTCTTGTATGTCCCACGTTGTAACTTCTTATTAGTAGTTTGTCAGGGCTGACCGGGTGGACGTTTTTCTGCAGAAGGTACATAACACTTCCCTTCTTTAGGCAAGAAATACAGATTGGCAAATGAAAAGTCATATACAAATATACATACAGGTCAGATATCTGTTTTTCTCTTAGAAAAATAAAACAATCTACTGAAGATACACCAGATTCCTTAGGTGATGTAAATTATCCTGATTTTGACTCGACACTGGATTTACGCTGCTAAATCACATCTATGGCTTTGGCTCTGACATACAAACAGAGAGTTTCCTCTTAGAAACCTGAAGCCTCCTGAGAAGTTGGGCATCCTGTGAGAGGCATCTGGATGGCCTGAATTTGAATTCTGAAGGGTTTCACGGTTGTGATGGAGCAACTCTGTATAGCATCACCTCATCCCACTTCTGAGAGGCAAATAATTTTTCCATAATTCTAATTCCTTTGTAGGCAACATTTTCAAACAATTACATCTTAAAGATAGTCCATATTTGCAGGTATCCAGGATGACAAAATGTAAAGCAGTGATAGTTTAAAAAATAAAGTTTGAAATAGGTTAATAAATAAGGTTTGGAAATAAAACGTTTGTGCATGCTTAATAATTTGTCAAGTGAAATAAGTACTTCACATCCATTTTTTCACAAAATAAATCAAAAAAACCCCAAAACACTATATATTGCACACATTTTTTCTCCTGAATAGCATGTCCATTATAGCATAAAGCATACGCAAAATTGTGCACATGCTTATTCTTTTCTCCGTGCTTCGGTCAGACCCAGATTTGACTGCCACAGTTGGTGTACAGTGAATTTGTTGAGATATGGAAGCCTGTGCATAATGTACCAGGTAATTTGTTACCTGAGCTGTATCAGGGAGTTCATGTGACACTTAGCTGCACTCACTGTGTTTTGGTTTCCTAAGAGAGTCAGGAGTGTTGCTTCTGACAGGGGGCGTTGAGAGGGCTTGGACCTTTCTACCTGAGATGACCCTACAATAGCTGTGGTCTACAGAAATGCTAAACTCCCTGGAGATAAAAGCAGGCTGCTCAGAAAAGTGTCTCCCTTACAGGTTTGTACTCAGCTTCTCCTTACCTTCCTGAAGTACTTAGAAGGCTTTTTGCACTTTTGCAACTGCATTTGCAGAAGCTTTGTGCTGTCTTGCTGGCAGGAATCTCAAACCAGCAGGTGCTTCCAGCGTGGGCTTTTCAGTGTGCGCTGAACTCTGTGCTACTCTGGTCCTAGCTTACCTATCTTAAACCTGGTTTACAGCTAAAGGTAAACCACAGAAGTAGGTTTTAAATGCATCACGCACTTTCCAGCAGAGCAGTTTCATTTGGTTACAGCATGCTGCTGGTGAGAGAAGCTCAGAGCCTAAGTGGACTGCGAGACTTTCTTTTTGGCTCACTGTTCCTCTCCTGCAGTAAGCAAGGGTTCTCCTGAGATGCTGGATTGCTGATAACTCAACAGTGAATCCTAACTCTAAAAAATTACCTCAGAGTGGCGCATCTGTGGCTTGATTTTTATTTTTTAATCTATTTACTCTGGAATAAGGGAAGTATTATATCTATTCATCAGATGTCAACTTTCCTAGGTCTCATTTTCAACCTTCAGTTCACTAGACTGAACCTATGGAGAGTTAACCTCTGTCTTGAGAAGGTCGGAAGTTATTCATCAAAAAGTATTCCAGGATGCTAAAAGCCCTTTGGTACTGGGGACAAGTGCCTGTGTAAAGTGATGTTTCTGTAAAGATGGCTGAGTAAATCAGTGTTAAGCCTTGTCTGCAGATACATCACTGCCTCACTCTGCCCGATTTCTCTCTCTTCCAATATCCAGGAACCCATGACAGATCAGAGTAAGTGTAACACAGTCTTGAGGTTTTACTTATTGGTGGGTAGCTGAGTCCAAGAGAAATGTTTTTACTGAACGTTGTGAGAACAGAGGACTACTATTTCGATTTTGTTTACTTACTCAGTTAGTACCACAGAAAGTAAAAATATTGTCAAGCCCCCACAAGGATTCAGCTTGTGAGCTTGCCTGGTAGTTTTCTGTCTGTCACACAACTGTCAGTGTGTTTGTTAGGCTTGTTTCAAAGAAAGGGGTCTAAATGCAGAAAGAACACCATGCCACTGGACTCATTCAGTGTAAGAGGTTGGCTGCACTCTTACTAGCTACTGCTTTCACTGCATTACTGATCTACTTCAGTTTCCACAAATTTTTTTTTCTAGTAGTAATTTTTAGTTACCATTAATGCGACAACCATTCTCCATGGGAGTAGTTAACAATGAAAAATGCACATGCAAAGTTGGTAGGATTAAAATGAAAGATACAGCATGCAGAAAAGTAATTCAATCAGGACAATTTTTCATCTCCTTTTATGGGCGAAGAATAGTGAGTGCTAATTGGTATTTTAAAGTTCAGGATAAATTCAGATCATGATGGCTGAGGAATACAGTATATTGGTTGTAAGGGAAGATGAGTTGCAGCTCAAATGGCGATTGTGTCAGATAAACAGGCAGTATCTTGAATGTTGCTTATAATCTTGTTAAATTACTTATCATTATACTTTATTATTAAGGCAAAGTCTGAATGGATATAGGTCCATCTTTACAAACTCTTCTCCAGTACCTTCCTATATACATTGTAAAGGATGCAATGAGATTGATTGTCAGTAATGACTGGTCTGTTCTTGGGGAGCATCAGAAACTTTGAAAGAGGAATGATTGAAAAGAAGTCTGTCTAGTTATTAGCAACTGCATGCAGAGCTGCTCCGTTTAATTCACTTTTCTCTAAGGGGGAGTCACTTCCAAGAAACAGCCCGAAACCTTGATATAAACCCTTTTGGAACAGCTGCTCAGTCCCAGCAGAGCACGACAAGGCAGCCTCCCCTGTTTACAAAGAACAGAGTCCTGCTAGACTCCAATTTGTTCTGCGGTAAGCACTGACCTCCACACCAGAGTTATTCAGCATTGCGTAGGATTAAAGGCTCCAGTCGCAGTCTATTTAAATGCATACTCAAACTTCTTTTGGTACCTTGAATTAGATTATCAAAATGGAATTAAATTTGAGAACACCAAAATTTAATGTGAAATGGAACTCTTATTTTCTTGCCTGCCTCAATTATGACAAAAAGACCCCGGTGCTTTTTTGTACTTTCATGGCAAGTGTCTAATGCAAAGAAAAAAGGCTATAACAAAAATTAAGAGCTTCCCTTTGCTGGACTCCCTAGTAATGCTCTAACTCTGAACAGATTGGCATCCACAGCTCCAGCTTCAAACCCTAAAAGAGAGTGGCTTTGTCTGATAGTTTTATTATATGTTTTTAAACTACATGCAATGAGAGAAGTGGTGATTTAGTGGTTCTGTAGTGCTTTACTGACTCAAGTTCAGATTATAACAGACTGCTAACCCCTATTTCTCACCTGTAACTCCAACCTATAAATTATAAACATGCTGGCACAATTGTTATATTATTATTTTTTTATAGCTCTCAATTTACAACTCTAGCTGTCCTTGAGCTAGTTTTTTTGTATTCGCTACCGTCTCCTGAGAGAGGATTCATTGACTAGCGACTCCACATTTTAGTTCAGAGAAAATTCAGTCTCATTCTTGTGTCTTCAGTTTTTACAAAACCTTACTGTTCCTCATTGATTACGTACTGAGGATTAATTATGCTGTCACTTAATGTATTTACATGCTTGGACGATGTATTGGCTCACTTATTCTAGTACGGTCAGCATGTTTCCCTGGTTTGGGGAATGTTTGTTTTATTAATTGCTGGAGAGGAACATGTTACTGTTAGAATGAATGGAAGTGATTGGTTAGCAAAGTTGTATCTATTCCCTCAGTTAATCCATGAAGAAAATTTTCTTTTGGTACTCGGAGAACTGGTGTACATGCATCTTTTGCCTTGAAGGCATCAGAAAAATCGGTGCTTCGTGAAAGAAGGTGACTCTTTGGTAGGTTGCTTGACACAGGTCAGTGCGCTGTCCAAAGAAATGTGATCTTATCTAGATCTGCTTTTTCAAATACGGGAAATGTGTGATATGGATTCTTACTTTTAGTAGTTGGAAATTTCTATGCATTCATCTTGCAGAACTTAAAGGGTAGAAAGATAGGTGGATGTTAAGCATATATTCTAAAATATTTTTCAAAGAAGTGCAGAAAGAGGAAGATGTAAAATAGTGAAGCACTGGGTGTTTTGGCATACTGAGACTGCTGCTAGTTCAGAGCTTAACCATCCACCCCTCCAAGAAATGCACACAAGAGCTAAAAGAGATGACATACTGGCAGATTTTCTCCATAAAATGTTGTGCCTTTTGAAGGGACAGCATTGTCATTGTAATTTCCTCCACTTGCTACTCCAGAGGCTGTTCAGGATTAGCCCTAAAGCTGTGAGGAGAATGCTAGAAAGGCAGTGCCATTTACAGAAAAGATCTGTGCTGTACTGTCCAGCTACTTCCCCAGAACAACTCAGAATCTCCATATTCAGATGCAGATACATCTTACTAGTTATACAGTGTGCACCTTCTGTGAGAAACAGCTCCTGTCCATGATGTGAACTGTGGGGGAAGCACTGAGATGAAACGCCATTGAGACATCGCTTGACTTTGTGATATATTGCCACCTGACGTTACACAGAGGCGACTGAGAGCCAGATGGCCTCCGGGCTGAGTAGCGAAGTGGAGTCTAAACATTCGTACCTCTCAGTCCTTCCAGTAGGTCCCCTGTTTGGATCTCTGGACTTTGGAGATCCCAGGAAAAGGGAGTTCTGCTCCATGAAAATTATAGACACATAAGCAGATACTGCAGAAATGTGTTTTGAAGGTTGTCTTACTAATTTGGTACTAAATAAATGTTGTATAGAAGTTGAAGTAAGTTACAGCTCAGGAGGAGGCATAGCTTTGCTTCTATTGCAAAAAGCAGAAAATCCACCACTAATGGTTTTTTCACGATTTAGGTATGTAATCGTTCCTTCTTAGGTGCTGTGGCAGATGGTTTTCATGTGTTTAAATCCATTGTAGCTATAAATCTCAGACTAACAGAATCCCCAAGCCTCCTTCTTGATTTACCTAGTAAAAGATGAAATTATCAGTGTGAGAGGAGAAAGCAATCCAAATTATCAAAAGAATCCTAAAAGCCTGCAGGTCTGTGACATGCAGAAACAGAAAGGGTTTGAACATTATTCTTCCGCTTTTTTTATCCAGGTCTAATGCAGCATTTTTAGCTGACTGTATTGTTTATTTTCTCAGTCTGATCTTGCTTGTGTGATATGCTGGGAGTGTTAAATATTTGAATGTTACAGGTGTAGTGTTTCATACAGCATCCCAGTCAGTTAACAAGAGAAAATATACAGGACTCCATTAAACATGAGAACCCTGGTTATTTTAAATCTGTTCAGCTTCTGAAAATAGTGCTGCTTACGCTGGGTGGGATTAGAATTGTCCGGTGTGCTCATCCCCACACTTATCTCACTTCCATAGGAATTCATTCTTATTGAGATATCTCTTCTCATCCGAAATTTCTTAAATATTTGAATGTATTTAAGAAATGTATTAAGAATGTATAAGAAATACTTAAATGTATTTAAGTGCATTTTACAAATAGAAATTGCATTTGATTAGCAATGGTTTCTATGGACTGACAGTCTCCCACCTGTGGACAAATACCTGACTGGAGGCCTCGGACAGTGTGTCTGTGCAGTGCAGCGAAGCATGAACCATGCTACGCTCACGCCTGCCTTGTTACCTCGGCCGGGTAGACTTAATGTACAAGTACAGATCTGCAGGGACTTCTTACTCAACACCTTTGTGTCAGCGGTCTGACCAGACCTCTCTTTCACACACTGTCTGTGAACTGAGTTCACAGAGGTTTTCCAGCATCTGAAATTAATGTCAAGGGATATTAGTGCCAAATGGAGCATTAATTAATAGTAGCGAAAATTTGGTGTTCTTATTTTAAGGCACACATCTCTGTTAACAACTCAATAGCTTTTGGATGAAGGTGTAACATCTGAGACCCTCATGCTGTTTGATACTGAACTGTGTGTTCAGCAGCTCCTCAGCTTTAGCACCGAGGGTGGAGCTGAAGCAGTGTGGTTGTGAGCTCCATGGCACAGCACTCCGACCTTACCCACCTTTCTGCGTGTTCTGATGTAATCTTACGTAGTCACTGACTTCGTGTCTACACCATCGCATACCGTGATGCTACCGGCTGAAGGTCTTGCTTGCTGGGCTTTGGCCAATGGACAGCTCTGAGGTTAGTGGTCAGAATCATTAAGCCGCTGGCCTCATATCAAAGCAGAAGTTTTCTGTGCTGATATTAGGGTACACACTTTTTTGACATCACAAAATTACCAGTTCCAGTATTCAGGGTTTGTTTGAAGCCACAGACCCATACGGATCTCTGACTCTGCCTTGCTGCATGACTGCTGAGAGGTGTTGGACTTCTGAGGGCTCTGGCCTAGGAATCTTTCTACTCGTGTGGTATGGAGGTGCAAGCCTCCCTTTGTTGTCATTTCCAAACGAACTTTAGGATGCTGAGATGATTAAATCACCAGTTTCAGTAAGAGTTGCTGCTCTGACTCTCCTGTTGCTGTGTGTATGTGAAGGCAGCACACTGACTCACCATCTCTGACAGCATGGGTTGGGGACATGGGGAGTGCTACGCCAGGCTGTCTTCAGCACATCCTGCCTGACTCACATGAAAGCACACCTGTGTGTGAGGGCACAGTTTCAGCAGAAAATTAACCGTGTGGTGGTACCAGTCTTATATATTTTCAGGGCTAGACTTTATCTGTGATCAAACCAATCATTTAAAGGAGAAATTACTGAAAAGGAGGATCTTCTAGGAACTGAAAGAAAAATTCTGTTTCTTCTTATTTCCAGTGACAGGGTCATCAATGAATGGGGCTGAATTCTAGTATGTTCACATAGCTTTAAGGTAACATCATCATCTTACCGAGAGTGATATAATTGAGTTTGACTAGTTCAGAACTATGTGATACCCTAAGTATCGTGTGACAGAGCGTTCCAGAAATAACGATTGATCTGAAAGATTAAATGTTTATTCACTGGAGAGATCTGAAAAAGGAGGAGGGGCAATCACTGTGAGTAAAAAAGGGAAACCCAGGTACACTGGGTGCCTTAGAAGTTTGGGAGAAAGGTGACACTGGGAAGAGGATATAAATATTTGTGTATGAAAAGCAAAGGAGAACCGCAAGAAGACAGCTGTAGCATTCTGAGAGCTTATTCCACACGGTAGGATTAGCTCCATGCCGCTCATTGAAAAAGAGCCACGCAGTGACTGCATGACAAAAGCAGTCTACGGTTATTCACCGTCTCAGGTTTTTTATTCGTTCTTTATTTTTCTTTTTAAATTTTTTTTAGTACTTTTCCCCCTTTAGTGCCTCACATTATTTTACTTACCATGTGTGTCCTAAGGGATTTTTAAGGAGGATTGAGAGCTGCATTTGTGTCAGATGGAGCCTGAATGCTAATTACCAGCCTGACAGGGTATAATAACAATACAAGAGGATCAGTGAAGGAAAAAAAAATGAGCAGAATATACAATTATTTTATAAAAGAGTTTCTTTCCTTGAGGGAAAAATCTGCACATTTACCATCTGTGACAAAGGAGATGTTGAACTGTATAAGTGAATTACCCATAGCTCTGCGTACATGTGTGTATGGAACAGGATGAACTTGAAATGACATTAAGCAATTTTGTTATTGCAAGAAAAGACTAGAAAAGGTACTGAACTGCAAAGCTGCATTTCCTTCTCTTTCAAAAGCCTAATTCAGGTTGATAAATGAAACATGATGTAAAGCAGAAATACTATATAGACTTCTGTGGAAATGTTTATTATACTGCACAAAGCTTTCATTTTTCTTCGTGCCATGTTCTAGGTGGAAACCTACAGTATGCTGAAAGAAAAATGTAGAAGACCTAAGTTCTGTCAGTATTAATGATATATTTAGATGGAGTTTATTCATGTACAACAAAGGACATTCTAGCAATAATAAGGGATGACTCCCAGCAACAAAACCCTCTTACTCTAAAATAAGTGTACTATTTAAATTTCTTCTCTCAACTAACTTCATAATATATAGTGCTATCTGGTTTTCAGTCTGATTTTAAGCAGCATCAGAAAATGAGGCCATATGACATTGCACAAATTAAATTCCAGATTTCCTCAGTTAACTTTTTCATGTGCAAGGAAAGGCCTCTTACCTTTGTACTCCTTGTATATTTGGTCAGAAATAGTCCTTCATAAAACTCTTCGCTGAAGTCATGTATAATCATGTGTTATCAAATGACAGCTGAATCAAGACCTTTCATTCTTCTGCTTGCAAAAGAAGATAATACAAAACGTTTGATCTCCATATTGAATGGCAGCAACTAGAGCACCAAAATATCCGGTACAGGCTATGGAAAGCAGCAAAGGGTTGGGCTCTGTGGTACGTAAGTGAATCACTTTCCTCAGGAGGCTTCCAATGGGCAAGCTGACCTACAGTGCATTCCTATCACTTTTCATCTTACTGATGTTGTCAGGCCGTAGGTAACAGCAGAATCATGACTGTAGTACTGATTTGAACTCAAAGTAGATGAAGTAGCCAAAACGGAGTCTAATTTTAGAAGAAACCTGGAACATAGAGAAAAGAGTTAAAGAAGAAGCTGTAGCCAGATAGCCTATCAGTCCTGTGAACAAACCATTTTGAAACACAATGGAAGAGCTGTAGACGACCATAGAGAAGAAGTGACAGATGGAATTTGTGTGGATCAAAGGAGCGTATGTACACTGCAGACTCAAATACATCGATAACATCTACATATTATATATAGATAGAAATATATAAAATAGTCTATATGCATTCACTCGTGTTATTGTGTTATTTTCTGATCTTCCTCAAGATTGACATAATGAGAATTTTTCTGTATTCCTTGGAATAATTTATCCAGCTTGCAGACCTTAAGCTTTAACAAGAGCCTTGACCATTACAAGAACAGGAAAATGTTCTTATCACCAGTTCATCACAAAGCGCTGTCCATGCAAAAATATTTTGATTCTGACTGTACAGAGCATCCTATTGCATAGAACATAGGAGTCAGTTGTAATGTGCTTGGCCATACAGGACTTTCATTGGGCCAGTGGTTAGTTGTCCTCCCCTCACATAGGTGTTTAGAAGTAAATTTTTTATGTATGTTCCTAAAACAGTGAGAATTTTAACTGAGTTAAAGAATAAAACCCATGAAGGCCAGTCTTTAGACTATAGCAGAAGTACACACAGACAAAGCTGCCATGACACTAAATTAGCGTATTCTTGCTGTTGTGTTGAAGGAACATTATATAGTATGACTAGAAAGGTAAGTTGATAAAAGCCATGCGAGTTTCATGTGAGTCAGCAGTCACCATTAACTGTTTGAATATTAAATAATATATTCTAATAATGCGTGTCAATATTTTAATAATCTAGTCTATATTTTAGTGTATATTTCGTAGAATCATAGAATCACTAGGTTGGAAAGGACCTTAGAGATCATCCACTCCAACCGTATCTGTCCACCACTAAATCATATCTCTCAGCACCTCATCCACCCGTCTCTTAAACACATCCAGGGATGGTGACTCCACCACCTCCCTGGGCAGCCTGTTCCAGTGTTCCTTGCAGTTTGTTGTCAGGGAAAATAGAAGGTATGTTATTTGACTTCCTACATTTATTTCCGCATTCAAAAGTTTGACAGTAACAGTACTTGCACAATTTAAATGCTAAAAATGTAAATAATATATGTGCTTCCTACATCTGTGGCAGATGTGTGACAAATTGGCATTCCATGAAATACTTCAAATAGATTTGCCTAGAAAGCACAGGCATTACAGAAGCTGTGTACCCCGCTGTAGAGACAACTGGTGAAATCTTGACTCTGAGTTGATAGAAACACTCTCATTGGCTGCACTGAATGCATTCCTTTACCCAATTATTTTAGAAAAACCATAACCAGATCCCTTCTTTATCATGGAACAAACCAATCTACGTGTTGTAGCATCAAGTCTTTGCAGTTAAATCCTTCTTAAACTATAACTTTTCCTTCCTCTTCTGTTTTTAAAAAAATCATCCTTTCTAAATTGTAACTTCAGTTCATTGCTCTCTTTTTCTTTCTAGAGGAAACTAAGAACTATTTTTAACATTGTTTTTTTAAACAAATAGATAACTCTTAGATTCGATGTACTCATATAATTGGAAAGTTGTTTTCCTGTAGCCTTATTAGCCATTTTTATGTGTTCTACAGAAGAGTGTATTTCATGCAGGTTGTGATATGAGCTATACATGAGTTTAGCAATTTTCTGGCATTTTTGATTGTTGTGTGGACCAAATCAGAGCACAGTGCTAAGAAATCCATGCCCATACCATGTTATTTGCAGCTATATGTCATGAGCCAGACTGTATATTGGTGTAAACACAAACCATTCAGACAGTCGGCAGCAAAGATGGAGTTATGCCTTGATTCATGTGGTTGCTTTCTGCTAGTTAAGAAATTGGAAGGACGATACAAGTTGGACTAAATGGTTAGTTAATCTGATCTGCTCAAAACCCCAAACTTGCATCAGTTTGAGATGTGATTTTTCAAAGTTGTTGTCACTATATCCTTGACTAACAGTAATTTCTTTATGCATCCCGGCATAGCAACACATACAGCAGTGTAAAGTGTTTCTCTGTTAGTCAGTGATTCCATCGAAAGAGCGTTAATTTCAGAAATTAAAGGGGAGATTGTAAATTCTGGCAAATTCCTTCTCTGTAAAAGGTAGCCATCAAAATATTGCCCTGAGAAGCAAATGGCTGAGCCTAGGCAAGGGCAGCCAGTTCTCTGTGTGAGTTTCCCAATGGAAGTGCCACTTTTTTCACTCTTAGCTGCCCGTGTGCAATTTGGACAATCTAAGCTATCAACACAGATACCTTATCTCAAACATACAAAGTTGACAATTGGCTGTACATTTTACAAGCAAATGTTTGGGCTTCAGCTTTTAAATTACTCCACTATTTTTCTATTACCGATGACCTTGTGGATTTCCTGCCAACCGCCTGGTAGTAGAAAGCTCTTGCACAAAGACACTTGCTCTTGGTGGGGAGAAAAACCCATTTAGCAGTGTCCTCTGTTTGAAGGTGTGATCACCAGCAAGTGCATAGCTGAATATAGTCAACAGTGTGAGGGTCCCTAATGTCTGGGACTGGCTGTGCTGAAAAGGCCAGGGGTACCACATTTGGTGTTCTCCACTGACTGGAAATGAGGACTGGGGGAACATGCACTTGGGCTGCGGTGCTGCTGCACCAGCTGCCTTTGTGGCAAAACACACTGAGCAACTCTTAAGTTACTCTCTTCATCTTCTGCTCTACAAATTTGATAGTTCCAAAGCAAAATGGGGAGGGGGGAGGTCTTCTTGAAAGTTTGTGTTTAATGTTCTTCTCTTGTTTATCAGCATTTAATGAATCTGATTGATTTGTAGATGAAGGAGGAAAAAAAACCAGAAGTGCAAATAATAGTATTAGCAATAGGATAAGTAATAAACACAAAAAAATTTTATAATATTCCAGTAGCAAATTCAAAAAGTCTTCTGTAATAAAAAGACAGAATGTTATTTCATCCTCAGCAAATGTAACTATCTCATACCTGTTTTGCTATATTACATTTCAGATGCACATAAATAAAATTTAAATAAAATTATATGATTTACAGAATCACACAGTGTAAGTTAAAATGTCACAGTGGAAGTTGCTCATGCAAGTTAAGTTTATCTGTCCTGTACTTCCATGTTTCTAGCACCTTTAATTGCATAACACGAGGACTACAATGTATTATTAATAAATCAAAATTACGTAACGGTGTCCTGTTTTCCACATGATACTGCCTTTTTCCATGCAGTCTCATACTGTGCTTGACAACACAGAGCATACCTACAGTAGTAATTCTAAGCAGCATTGTAGATCTTAAAGCAAGTTAATCTTTGGTGTCTGAAATAAGATATCCGAATACTAACTTAATATTTTGTGAAACAGACTATGTACCCACCCTGGAGTTTGGAACTGGTCTCACTCACTTCGTGGCTTATGCCAAAGTTTTGGGATTAAACAGTTTTACCCCAGTTAAATGTTAGGATTGCTGTTTAATTTCTTATTTTAAAAACGATGGCTCTTAGTAGCCCCCCACATTTCATATCCCCCGTGGTATTGCGTCTGACAAAGGACAGTGACAGACGTCCTGGCGTGGCAGAGCGTATGCTGTACGGCAGTGCGGTTGCTGGGGTTGAGCGTGTGGCGATAGCCTGCGTGTGTGTAGTTTGACTCATTCTCAAATAATCTGTCTACACTGTGTGATAACAGATCCTGTGACACATTTTGTAAGAGTAATGGCTTGCTGTGCTCCGTATTGGCTGGCATGTTCACAAACTCCTCAGGGGGCTGTTACAGTCCAATATTGTTAAAAGCTTCAGATCCTCTCAAGCAGAACTCCCACTGGAGCCGCAGGGAGTTCTTCATTCCCAGCATGGCAGGATCATGCCCGTCAATGTCGAGTGTTTTGGCATTCCCTGGGTGGGAAGAGACCATAACCCTCACAAGAGAAGTGCCTTTCCCATTACTGCAGTATTCCAAAAACCTACGCGAGGTTACAGTTTACAAAATATTGTGGGAGAAAGATAAATGGAAAACTATTTTCCCTTCATTTTATTTAGATTACCTCTACAAGTAACATCTTTTCTGAGCCTGGGCAGATCCTGTTAGCCTGTGCAAGAGCAGGCCAAATGCCTCAGCGGATGCTGTAACGCTGAGGTAGATGGCTGAGGCGCAGGCTGGTTGTGCGCTCTGAGCATGGCGGGACCCCTCGCCATTCCCCTCCCTTCCCGGAAGAACTGCAGGTACTGCGCAGCAGGGAACTTTCCAGTCTAGTTGCTGGTTAGTGGCCAAAGAACAACAGCACATCTAGGAAGGCAAAGATAATCTTCTAAGACTCGTTAGCCCTTTCTTGATGCTGAGCTGCCTGAGCGCAGGGCATCCTGTGCGAAGGCCTGTGGGCAGCGCAGAGTAGGGCCGTCCTGCGTGAGCACGCTTACGCCCTGCCATACCCGCATCCCCTCACCTTCTCAAACAGCCCATCGCACTAGTTGAGCCAAGCCAGTTTGCCTACTGGTACGACGGCAGCCTCACCTGTAAAATGTTTTGGTAGTATTTGCTTTCTCCGTAAGGGTTTTGTGGGAGTTAATCAGTGCTTTTAAGAAGCACTTTGGGAGTTTGAGATTACTGCTAGCAGTATCTATAATCCACAAAATAACAGAGCAGTGGAAGCTCATTTGGTATTTTTCCTCATTTGTATTTGATTGCCATTTCTGTTTTTCAACTGATAAATGACTTCCAAACTTACTAACATAAATCCTCACAAATGTGTGCCATTTATGGTCTTAAATATCTGCGAAGCTTTGTCATCCCAGTGATAAATACTGCACTCGAGAAGGGAGCATCCCAGTCACATTTGACCTGTTACACAGATAAAGCCAATAGCGTCTGCAATTACTCTGCGATCCAACAATTCAAACCAATCTGTTTTTAAAGACAAATAATGCATAAACTCAAGCTAAGTAGTGGTCTCCCATGATTCTGATTCATGCTGTGCTGACAAACCCTCATAAAAGCAGATATGCTGTATCAAGAACTAATTAAGAACAGAATGTTTTATGCCTCCTTGGCATGAAATTAAATAATGGAAAGAACTAAAGAACAAAATCCAGCGTGTTTTTTCTTATTCATGCACAGGACTTTAAAACTTGTCTCAGATTTTTCTGAAGCTTCAGTTACTATATGTATCTCTGGGATATGAATGCAAAAATCACCCCTAGACAGCAGGAAAAGATTTGTTATTTCTCCAAGTGTTTTGTTCTTGTTAACTCAGGGTGGGGCTATTTAGAAAAATAAGCCCAAATTATTCTTTATGGAATTAAGACTTAAGTTCTTGGCTTCTCTTAGTAACACGCTTATTTCACTTTATTGATTTTTCAGTAGAGACATCTTGTTCATTCTTTGAGGAAGAATATAGTACCTGATCGATTAATCAAGTAACCTTGAGCTTCGCAATCCAAGAAAAAGAAATTGAAAAATAACTTTGTGTTAACTTGCTGCTTGGTCCCTCTACTGATTTAGACTTTGTCCCAGCTATATACAGCCTTAGCACTCCTCCACATCGTTTGTTGGTAAAGCACTTCAGAAACACAGTATGACACCTGGAGTGAAAATTTGCATAGTGCCAGTAGTTGCACTGTTTTGAACAAGTTGAATGTGTCCCAGTATTTGAGCACTTTCTCCGGTACACTTGATAAACAACAGAAGTATCTTCTATGTATATTCCTAGGAATATTAGCATATAAACTGAAATAAAGTTCTTAGATGATGTTGGAGGAGAGGAGGAATTTGTGTTTAAAATGAGCTTTGATGAGAAGGAAACTTCTGTGTAATTAACATCCTGATCTACATCGCATGATAGTGCATTTTAATCTTTTGTGAAGTCAAGGTACAATAGCAACAGTGGGTTTATCATTTCTGGAACTCACAATTTGAAGATCACCAAACACTTTCCAAACCTTAGGCTTAACAATACCCTCATGTATTAACATTGTGCCTATTTACACAAATGAAAGAAAAGGCAAATGAACTGTGTATTGCTTGGGTGGCTTTGTATTCAGAATAAGGCTCCAAGAAAGTGGCTAAATTACCTTCTGTGTAGACAGACATATTTTTGTTTATTTTTCCCTGGTTTATATTGTTATAGGCTTTTTTCAAAATACACTTTACTTTTTATGCTGAACTTTTAGAAATACTTTCTCACTTATTTACACTTCAAATAAATATCTGTCATCTGCCATGGAAAATACTTTTCTGCAAAGGAAAATACTTTTCTCCTATCCTCTGCCTTTTGTCTCTTTTTTGGCATTCTTCTAAAATGACTCGGGTTTGTCCTCCAGATTTAAGTGTGACAGTGCGTGGGGAAGACAGTGGCCTGGGAGTAGTCTGGCTGTACTCCCAGTGGAGAAAGAGGAAGTGGGAGCAGTTCTGAAACAGCACATTTTAACTGCAGACACCTGTAACCTCAGCCCGCTGAGAACAAGAGAACATGGGAGCTACCTTGAAAAGGATAATTCGGTAGGAAATTCTTTGTTGAAAAGGGTTAGTTGTCTACTACTAGATTTCAGTGAGATTCATTAGACTGGAAAGTCAAAGCAGCTGAATCACTCCAGCCTGAAGAACATTTGCAGATGATGTATTTCCAGGGCATCTAATTCTTAATCTTCATTCAGATGAAGTAATTTCTTTCTAAATTTTCATTCATTAATGTTTGATTCTCTGCTCTTTACAGAAACATTATCACACACAGAAATAGTCTATTCTCACTGGAGAGTCCATAAAACAGTCCAGTCCATAAAACTGTCCATAAAGACTGCTTTCTCTAAATATTACTTTCAAATTGTTTTAGTAATCTGTATAGAGCCATTCCAGTGAAGATGGGCAGCTCTTTTGCCCGAAATGAAGTTTACATGAACACATAGCCCTTTTCTTGAATGCTCCTTAAAGCTTTGAGGCACTTTTTTCAGATTGGCATCTGAAATTCAAATGCCTATCTGTGCACAACTTAAAAATGATTAGTCATATAATTTGATTGGTGTTTTTCTTGTTCCCTGACTGGTATGAATGTTCACAGAAGGCTATATTTAAATGATCTCAGCCTGAGATTAAAATGTATTTTCCCTGAACATCTGTGCCTGTAAACTGAAAGCTCACAAGAAGTGACTATAAATGGACTGTTCAGATGTGCAATTCAAATGTGGCTAGGTCTAATTCAGTTGAAGATTTAAACCAGCATTCTTGGTTGTTTTTCTGGGGTTTTTTGTTTGGTTGGTTGGTTGGGAGTTTTTTTGGCGTTTGTTTTGTTTGTTTTGTTGGTTGTGTGTGGGCTTTCTTTTTTGTTTGTTTGGGTTTTTTTTCCTGTATTCAGTTTCAGCAGATCTGGTAACGCCTGTAAACCTAACTCCTGTTCCGAAGCCTCATGTGTTTGTAGTGCGGGTATGTGAAGCCAGTGGCAGAGTTTATGGCAGCTGGAGGAAGGCAGCAGTGAGACAGGCCTAGGCAGAACCAGACAGGGCTAACACAAAACAGCTGAAGGAACAGGTGATGATTTCCTCTTTAATTATCTTCACAAAGATTGTGGAGTCCCTGTGACTTGGTCAATATATCATTCGTTAAATATATGGCTCCTG
>NW_010234119.1:0-7464 GCF_000690775.1 Eurypyga helias | reverse complement strand
TGAGAATATGCAGCATGGTAATGTTGTATACATTTCTGTATATGTAAAGGGTAAAATCCAGGGATCATCCTCCATTGTAGAAGGAAAAATGCCGATTTCCCATTTTGGCAGTTTTGGAGGAGTTGCCAATCTTTTGAAATGTAAAACTATCGACTTTCATTGCTCGAAGACTCATTTCTGTTAGGTAGACAAATGGAAACATGTAGAGTTTTTTTCTATAAATGTCAATACCACAGAGCTGTTCGGGTGCAAACCTTTCCTAAACCACTTCTGCTGTGTAAGCAGATCTCTAGTCTCGCTACAGTTGCTTCGCAATCTTTACAGAGGCAATCATCAAACAAAACTGTAATGTGTTGATATGGAAAAGGATAAAAATTTGGTTTCAAGTTTCTTTCTCATGAATAATGTAGTAGTAGTAGAAATGTATTAGAGAATTCTCCACAATACTTTTGTAATTTTTTTCCAGTAATTAAGTTCTTCATTTCAGCCATCCGGCTGGATCTTTTGGGAAGTAGAGTCCCACAAACTCAGTATTAGGAGTGGTGTTACTGCTCCCACACAAGTGATCTACCTTGTTATCTTGTAGGTGCACATACAGAAATCAGTGGTGCCATATTTCATGCTGTGTATTTATTGCCTTTTTATTATGTATTCTGCAAGTTATACAATCTTACACACACACACGCCAAATCCTTTTAACATCTGCAGTGTGCTGTGAAAGACCATAGCACGTTTAGTTTAATCAATAATGAGGTCTGCTTTTCAGTATAGTTTCATCCTTTTCTAAAAATCTAAGGATCAATGGTGTGCCTTGTACTGAACAAGGAAAACCTATGGCTTCCTGAGTCATTGCTAAGGAAAATGGCAGTTTAGTTTTTCCAGCAAATATAACAACAGCTCAGAATTGTAGAAATACCTCCTAAGATTTTACCCTTATTATTGATATGCAGCATATGGCCACAATGCAAACTTACAGGCAATAATAGCAGATGCTAATCCTTCTTTATTTTTATTTGTTTATTTTAACTTGCTGATAAGGTGTTGACCTTTGATATCTTTCATGGCTGGGTGCCGAGGTCAGCCACTAATACATACAACTTGACAGTTTAACACTGCTGTGCTTTCATGTTTCCAAAAGTGCCATTTCAAAGACTTTCTGCAAGATGATTTACCTGGTCTACAATAGCTGTGTTTAAGTTTAGACTTCAGGTTCATGCAAATTAATTGAATAGATTTATATTCCAACTTCTGCTTAACGTTTTGATCCCTTGGGAAGCTGATTTTCTTGTATTAGAGCATTTCCTGAAATCCCTCAAACATCCTTTAACTTACCATCTTTTTGGTGACAGCTCTAATATTAACATCCAGCACTGAAAGATTAAGTAACTTATAAATGCATATGGTTTTTTAATGCATTTAGAAGGTGTTCTACTCTGTTGATGAAAACTGTTTTACAAGGGTGTTTGAATGCATTGACCAACTGTCTTTTTAATAGGATGGAGCATACTGACCGGAGTTTAACTAGCAGCAGAGTTCTCCTATTCCCAAGGGCATTGATAGGAAGGTTCTGTGTTTGTCTCCAGTCAGATGAGAAGTTCGGTGGGATCACACTTGTCATGACAAGATAGCAGAGTTACTTACTGTTTTTTAAGTCTATGAATACCACTGAAAAAGTTCCCTTTACTTGTCTGCTGGATAAAATAGTGGGCACATTCTGGCTTTGTTAGACAGGTATACATTTTAAACACCAGCAAGTTGTAAAAGTCAAGGATGCTTCACAAGACAGAAAAGAACTAGAATGTTTCAACTCCACTCTAAAGATGATTTTTTGTTTGGTTTATGTCATCTAAATTTTTCTTTCATTTTGGATTGGCTTTGTTTTCAGAATATTCCCAAATGTTCGTAGTTGAGAAACATTCATCAATATCACATTCATATCCAAACAACTAGATTAAAGCAAACTACCATGATGGTAAAACCAGCCCAAGGATTTGAAGGTTTTCAGCTCACTAGGTGTTGCATATGGCATATATTTCAGATTGTTATGCATATTTATTTTATGTTGGTGTACTAAATACTGTCTACCACTATTTATAGCAGTGATATATTTGATAATGCAGGTTATAAGCTACAGAGTATATGCACCTATTGGCAGTTGTTTCAGGATGAGAAAGGGGACATTGATCCTCAGGTATAGTAAGTACCCTTGATATGGTTAGATACAAGTGATGTAAATAAGAATTCTCCTTCCAGCTCTGCGCTGGCTTTCACATTCTTCTTAGTTCCCCTTGACACCATCTCTAACTCACTTTAGCCATTAGTGCTTTAATAGTTCAAGTGTGTGTATATAAAAGCTGTTTTCATGTATAAGCAATAATGTGTGTGTGAGTGAATGTAAATCTGAATAAATGTGGTTGGATTTATGTGTGGTTTTACATCTGTAAAAATACAGTCCTACTGCTTGCATTGTTCTCAAAATCCAAATCCCAAGCACTAGCTTTGAGCACAGATGCTGTTTTCAGTAAGACAGTACTTGTCTATACTTTGAATGTCATGGCAGATGTTTTACCTCGAGGTTAATATCTGACTCGCTTTAAATTCATGTGGGAAATCTGAAAGTTCCATTTCCTATCTCGAAAATCAATAGAAACTTAATCAGAGCTGCTAAAAACAAGTCCCAGTTCTTTTGTAACAGAGAAAGTAAACAAGATACAAAATTAAAAGTGACAGAATATTTTACATGAAGGACATGAAGTGCACCACCAACTAAGCTTCAGCTCTACAAGGCTTGTGTCTTTCAAGTTGAGGTTTGACTACGGAAAGCTCCATCTGTTTTTTTTCCTATACCAAGGAACACTATAGCGCATTTAAGGTACATTTCAATTTTTAGTATCGTGTAAACACATTTTTTGCAAATACTAGCTTTACATTGAACAGCTTGTATGGTGACCTGAAAGATTTTCTTTGTCAGATTCTGGGTGTTTTAATGCAGACTTCTGGTGTATGGGTGTTATCCACATGGATATGAATCCAGATCCTGAATGCTTTATTGGTCCTCCTGCCTCAAGAGATTTTGTGCTTGGGCTTCGTATAGCTGAAGTCCTGTCTTCCCTTCTAGCCTAAACTGATGTATTCTCTGTTGTTGCTTCTGTTTTCTTTTATCTGGACACTGTCGTGCTGAAAGAAATTGTTGTTTGATGCCATTTGTCCCAAGTCTGAGAGGATGTTGGGGTATATAATTTCATCTGAAAGGCAAAGGGAAATTGAGACCACTGTGTTCAGTTTTTGTTATCGGCCCAATTTGGCTGATGGTAGGACAACTTGGTCACTACATTCTGCAGCTGGATTCAGTCTGGAAACAAGGTCTATTCTGTCAAGTAAGATTCCATAAGTAAATAATCTAAGTAGAGGAAATAGTATGAACTATTGAGGAAAAAAATGCCCATGGGCATCTCATTTATGCCACACATTGTCCTTGTTGTTAGAACTTCAAAGAGTGCAGGTACATTTGGAGAGGGACTATAGAGGTTTCTGAAGTGACCAAACAAAAGTAAAACTGCCATCTGGGATTTTTGGGCAGCCGAGCCTACAAAATTATGAGACATACTTATTAATCTGCATGGTCTTTAATGCTGAAAGGTAGTATAGTGGTGGCAGCCAATAGAGAGAAAATAAGGTTGAGCAGGGCATAGTTAAACAGCGAGTAGTTTACCATTAAAACCTCCCTAATGTAGATTTACCCAGAAGCAGTTCTGAGTGTGATCGCTAATCCAGAGTTTAGGGCAATTTGTTGAAATCACTGCAAGTGTATAAATCCTGTATTATCTTTGTTCTACTAATGTAATTTTTTTGTGGAGACTACACGTACATGGAGGCAGATAGGGGTAGAAATGCTGCTCTGATCACAGTGCATTATTCTGCTGCCTGCATCATGACAGGAAGAGTTTTTATTTCTCCGCTTTGACCTTCTGAAATTCCTCTTTTCCTTCTAGCTTGATTTCTGAAGAAAAATACAGCACCTAAAGCGAGCCTGTACTAAATCTCATATTGCTGCCTCATCTGGGAAAGACATTTTAGTTTTCCTTGGCCAGTGGAAGCAAGGAAAAGGGCAAGCCTATTGCAGACATCCCACAGGAAAGAGAAAAATAGGCCTATGTGGGCATTGGAAAGGTGATGTGCAAGCTGGGGCTAACAGGCAGGACCAGAAATCCTGGTAGAGGAGTTGGATTGTGGCCGTCTTCTGAAAAGCTGCGTGGCAAGCAGAGCATAGATTTGCCTTCTCTATCTGCACCTAAAAGAAAGTATGTGCGAATGGATAACCTGGGGCAGAGCTAAACCAAAGCCCAGCTAGAGGAAGGAACCCTTATGTTTCTGAGGATATAGGGCTTTCGCCTCTTTCACAGGGGCACTGATTTTTTAAGAACAGTCTACATCTGGTGCAGCCAAGCAGAAAAAGTCACAGGAGAGAGCAGTGTTCAGATAGGTGTATCAGCAAATACTTCTTTCTCTTTGCTTCGCGAAACCTTCAACTGGTGTATACAGGTCTGCACCCTGCAGAGATTTCTGAGTTTGTCAGTCAGTTTGTTTGTTTGTTTTCACGTAGGACTAGCTTAACTCTGGTCCCATACATTAAAAGCCCAATTGCAGCTGGAGTGCATCTTCAGTTCATGCTCTGAGATAATGCTGTGGCACAACCAGAGCCCAGTCAGTGGGGGGAATTGGATAACTGACTTTAAAAAGTCCACTTTGGATCCAAACTAAAGGACTAGTGTTGAAGCTCCCACAGTAGACTGAGTAAGAATACTCTCCAGGGAGTATTTCAAACAGATCCTCTTAAATGGATTCGTATGTGAAGGTTGGAAGAGGAGAGTGAGGCATGGAGAGCAGAAACAGAGCACTTTGTACAGGAGGCGGGTGACACAGCTGAATTCCAGTAGCCATCTTCAGGATCACTGCCATTGTTCCAATGAAGGGCACGTAGCTGGATACCAGACCATTACGATGTACTTGTTGGAATATATGCTTTAAACTATTTGTATGATTAAAACAAAAGTTTGACTTAATTTCTGTCAGATAAAAAATTCTGAAAGAACCAGCAAAGAAAGAGCTTAGTTTGTCAAGTGGATTTTGTTTTAAAAATAGAAACATTGTCATTGCTCTCTTTCTTCTTAAAAACCTCAGAAATTTTAATGAGTTTACGAATTAGTAGAGTGAAAAAAGCTGTTAACATTCTTGTCTCATGACTTAATTTGAAAAGTTCTTTTGCTTTCTTTAAAGTTAAATTTAAGAAAACAGAGCATTAATATGTTAATTAATAAGAAATTCAATAGAGATCTAGAAAGTAAGTAGTTAGACTACTTTTTTCTTTAGTAACTCTGTGAAGCTCATTAAATGTTTCTTGGAACACATATGCATAGGAAAGAAGTACAGAGAAATCTTCTTAAGATGAGCTTGTGAAGAAACCTCCTGTCTTAAGAGACGTTGGTATTCTCAAATGTATTGAGCCTGCTCTTCTTAGAAAATCACATTAATTAAACAAGTGATTTTGTTTAGTTCTTTGAGCGAATACTTGAGACAGTTCTCTTTGGGTCCTAGAACTGAGTGAAATATTGACTTTTAGATCAGTGGCTGAACTAAGAAATGCTTTTAAATAAGTACATATTAATCCAAGACTTTCTCTTTGCTTTTTATTTTTTTTTTCTGCATCAAAATAAGATTGCTCGAAAGTGGGCTTGAAATTGCTCATGGAGAATATTCTATTGAATAAAACTTTCATTCTCCTCTCTTCAGTTTTTTGAATTAAATAACTTAAATCTTGTAAACAGTTTCAGAGCCAAGCTTTGAAATAATATTAATTTGGGAACATATTTCCAAATGCACCACTTCTATTTCCTGTTCCCCCTCTGCAAGGGAAGTCAAACATTTGACAGTTCACATTTCTGGATGTCAGCACAGACTTCAAACCCTGCATCACTCTACTTTTTGTGTGACAAACCCTTGACTAAAAAATCGGATCCGTTGATTCTGTGCCAAAGAAGAACCATGTTCTTGTTCAGAGTATCAGGATTTGATGTCGTCTTGCTTTCTCTGTGACTCCTATAAATACATGAATGATCTGTAGGGCATAATGTGGCTTTGATACCATAATGATGATGTCATTTTTGTGCATCTCTTTGCCTTTATAATTTTCTGTGGTGAGGTCTGACTGTACACAGTCTCTCAAAAAAGTTCTCTGTCCTGCATCCCAGTCTCAGTGCGTAGCAACACCTGGATTCAGCTGGGGTCCCAGAGTGACCCAAGGTCATCTTCATGCTCTCTGGTAACCATTCGGGCTAACATTTCAGTCTCTCCCAGACCCTGAAACCAGTCCATTATCACAGCCGTAGTCAGAAGTTGGGTTGCTATGCCTTTTCCAACCCGTCTCCATGTTTCACGAGCAGGAGGGTCTGTTCTATTACTAGCTCAGTTGCCCACAGTATTAGCAGGAAAATCCTGTCTTCTGAAAACACCCTTTTGTTGCAAAAGTAAGTGCAAGGCCAGCCCTTGACACCAATCATGGCAGCGGAGGCTTTTAGAGAGGGCTCATGCATTGTTCAGACCTCTTTTGCTAGCAATTACTGGTAACGTGAATTATTTCGCTGTGGTTATGAATGTATAACTTTTGGAAGAATCAGATGTTAAAAGCTCCCTTAGGTCACTGCAGTCACTCCGGGCACACTGAACTCACCGTTACGTAAGTGCGCACAAAAGCAGAGCTGGCTCCCTGCAGCGTGCCGTCGTCCTTGTCTGCCGTCTGTGAAGTATGTGAAAGGTTTGCAGGTTTGCCTGTTTCCTGAAGAGAGGCTGAGCAAGCTGTCCTCTTCTGAGAGCCTGAAATTACCGCGTGCTCAACGGGGAGAATATGTTAGAAGCATTAACACTGTATAAGCCACCTCCTCTCTCCACTGAGAACCTAGGTGGGGATGTTGTATTTATGTAAACCCTCACAGGTATTTGTTGATGCTAGAAAATGTTTAAATAAAATATTTCAGTGCAGGCCGACAAGTTCCAATTTATGAAGATAGGCTCCACTTCAGTGCTTACCCAAACCTACCACTGTGGTATAAATGCTTCTCTCTTAGGACGAGTCTGAATCTTGTTTGGCTCACTAGTGGTACCAGAGAAAAATGGCATGATTTGTGAGAAACTTGCGTGGGAGTCCCAAATTAGAATGTGCACAGACCGCAAGAAAAAGATGTAAAAACTGGGGATTCAGGGGGAAAAGACACCCCCAGTGGATGACATACCAGTCAATTACTGGGATCAGGGACAGTGATTGGAATTGATTCTTTCAGGAGGGAGACAGCAGCAGAAAAGAGAGTGCTGTTTCTGAACTGTCTTCTGTCCTTCCCTGCCACATCCTCTTAAATAGCTGTTTTTATTTTTACAGAAGAAAGAAAAAGTATTGTCGTGGTTTAACTCCGG
>NW_010234118.1:0-33150 GCF_000690775.1 Eurypyga helias | reverse complement strand
GTCGACCGCGCCACACAGCTTGGTAGATATATAGACATATATCAATGACAGTGAGAATTTATTAAAAATATGTTGACACTGTCTTTTGCTTTCTAGACTCTCATGTCTCAAATTTCTTTGATTCTTATTGCAGATTCTTTCCTCTGTCACAAACGTATATTGTACTTTTTTTGTCCCCTCAGCTTCTTACAAGGTGAATTGAAATGAGGTCAGATACTAATGTAATATCCAAGAAAAAGAAAATAAAGGGAAACGTAGCAAATTTCAGTTTCACCTGAAGTTGTTAACTTTACTCTGATTGAAATGTATTTTCATGTGCAACCTCTCTTTCTTCCTTGTCCCCAGTATGTAATAATTACAGGTCCTGTATTCTTTTTTTCCTAGGATGGATGGGTGTTCATTTATTACTATATATTCATTGTCTTGTTTTGTTTTTGTTTATTCAGTATATGGTCCCTCATTTACTCTTAATTTTCCATTGTTAGAGGAGAAAGAACTTTTTTTTTTTTTCCCACAAGTGTTGGTTTTGGCTGGGATAATGTTCTTCATAATAGCTGTCATGGAGCTCTGTTTTGGATTTGTGCTGGCAACAGTGTTGATAACACGCTGAGCAGTGCTTACACAGAGTGGAGGCTTTTTCTGCTCCTCACCTCACCCCACCAGCAAGGAGGCTGGGGGTGCACAAGAAGTTGGGAGGGGACACAGCTGGGACAGCTGACCCCAGCTGACCAAAGGGATATCCCATACCATATGGTGTCATGCTCAACATGTACAGCTGGGGAAGGAGAAGGAAGGGGGCTGTTGTTAAGAGTTATGGCGTTTGTTTTCCCAAGTAACCGTTAGGCATGATGGAGCCCTGCTTTCCTGAAGATGGCTGAACACCTGCCAGCCCATGGGAAGTGGTGAATGGATTCCTTGTTTTGCTTTGTTTGCATGCATGGCTTTTCTTTACCTATTAAACTGTCATTATCTCAATCCACGAGTTTTTTTCACTTTTACTCTTCAGTTCTCTCCCCATCCCACCAAGGGGAAGTGAGCAAGTGACTGTGTGGGCCCTAGTTGCCAGCTGGGTTTAAACCATGATACCAAGATATTTCTATATTGCTTGTTAGTAGGAAATGAAGATTTCACAAACATATATGTAATTGTAATATATATATGTGAATAAATATACAAATATATATGATTTCAATTTTTGAAGATAATAGCTTTCCCATTGTACATGTGGGTAAATGAGTTACAGACAGTGAATTTAAAAAGGAGAAGGACAGTCGATAATGGTTGTTTATTTTGATATACATCTGGTTTTGGTGTTTTGGGGTTTTTTTCAGTGTAAATTAATACTCTTGTGGATTTCTGTTACTTTCAATGCTAACTACAGATGCCCGACATCAATTTTTTTCTGGCACTGTTCAGAAAATAATGAACACCCAGCTAAAGAATCTCAACTCAGTCACATCTCAAAATACGCTTATTTTTTCCTCAGCTGGCTGTAAAGCTGTAAGAGACAGAATCTCATCTTAATGTGTTCAGTAGAGCCCTTTTAATCCTGCTTCTGTTGGAGACTGAGAATTGCACAGAGAACGTATTCTTTTATTCTGTGGTTAGGGTGGTATGCCCCAAAATAAAAGCAGTGAAATCTGTGTTTAAGGAAAAGATGGGCAGACTTTTAAATACAGGCTAAACAATGTCTTTTCCCCATCCTTATTTGTGGAACTGATTAAACAGCTTGGCTGATGTTTTCAAAGAATGTAGTATGAGGCAGAAACAGAAAAATTACAATTTCGTTTTGAAAAGTTACAATTTTTTAAAGGTGGAAGTATTTGGATGTAGGATCTTATAACAGCAGGCATCAAGCACCATGAATAACCCTCAGAACCAGCAGTCCTGGTGTATGATTTAAGGAGATCGGTGGTGTAAGTGCTGATGTCTTCTGGAAGTTTATCCCTCATTTTATGCACATGCGTTTAACAACAGAAACTGAAATAATTGAACTAATGATTACAGAGTTGAATGTTTTGTTTACACTTGTATATTATACACAGTGCACCTTTTAATATGACATTTTTAATGAGCGTTTTTTGGTTTTGCTTTTAGGAGCCACAAAAATTGTTCCTGTTGAGGCTGCTCCCCAAGAAAGTGAACCCACAACACCTGAGGCAGCAGTTCAAGACCCATCACAACGAAGAGGGTATCAAGAATATGCCATTCAGCAAACCCCATATGAACAGGCGATGAAATCAAGCAGGTAATTTTAAAGTACTTATATTTGTGTTCATGCAAAATACGAATGAAATGTTTCCATATGCATCTGAAGTATTTCATGAGCCATTTAAATAAAGCCACAGCTGACAATAACCTGTGCATAAGTTGTAGAATTTAAAAAGCCTGTGGAGAATAACATTTTAAAATAAATGAGGGTAAATATTTCTATCCATTAGGAGTAGCTAGAGAAATTTTGACATATTATGTTACCACGTTTCAATGTTGTAAATATAACTGGTTTGTTTTTTTTTTAGGTTGGGTCCCACTCAGCTGAAGATTTTTACATGTGAATACTGTAACAAGGTGTTCAAATTTAAACACTCCCTCCAAGCACATTTGAGGATTCACACCAATGAAAAGCCTTACAAGTGTTCACACTGCAGTTACGCCAGTGCAATCAAAGCCAACCTGAACGTTCACATGCGGAAGCATACAGGGGAGAAGTTTAGCTGCGATTATTGTGCGTTCACTTGTCTCAGCAAAGGCCATCTCAAAGTCCATATTGAAAGAGTTCATAAGAAAATTAAGCAGCATTGTCGCTTCTGCAAAAAGAAGTACTCCGATGTTAAAAATTTGATCAAGCATATCAAGGAAACACATGACCTTCAAGATAAAAAGGTGAAGGATGTTTTCGATGAGCTTCGCTTGATGACACGGGAGGGCAAAAGACAACTCCTTTACGACTGTCATATTTGTGAACGCAAATTCAAAAATGAACTTGATCGAGACCGTCACATGCTTGTTCACGGTGATGAAAGACCCTTTGCTTGTGAGCTCTGTGGTCATGGAGCCACTAAATACCAAGCCCTTGAGCTTCATGTTCGAAAGCACCCATTTGTGTATGTGTGTTCTGTGTGCCTGAAGAAATTTGTCAGTTCTGTAAGACTCCGCGCTCACATCAAAGATGTGCACGCAGATATGCAGGAGAATTCTGTTTTTAACAGTTCTATCAATCAGAGTTTCTGCCTTCTTGAGCCCGGAGGTGATATCCAGCCAGAAGCCCTTGGTGAACAGCTAGCACGGTGTGCAGATGAATTGACTGTCATGAGTACTGATGCTATTAACACAGCACAACCATCTGCTTCTGACAGTGAATCAACAGCTGCAGATGTAAACCATAATGGTCAACATAATGGCGTCTTAAAAATCGATACGATCCCTTCCTTAGAATTTGAAAATCCTCTGGTGGAGAATGTAACAGAGGCTCTGTGTGAGACCACAGACTTAGCAGTCCCAAACATTGAATCCTGTGTCGCATCAGATTGCTTTCTGCAGAAAAATGGTACTTCTGGACCAGATGAGTTAAAACTTTCTCCTGCAAATGAAGAGGAAGTTAATCACTGCAGTTCTGTAAGCGAGCAGGGTGAAGAAATTCAGCTTTTGCTGTCTGAAGACAAAAGTTTAAATCCGAGTCAGAACAACGCAATGACTGAGAACCTTTCAGTCTCTGAAGAGACAAATCAATCTGCTCCTTCTAGTGAATCAGAAACAAGCAATCTGCCAATTCTTTTCTTTGCCAGCACCTGAAGCTAATGCAGCCGTCGGCCCGCAGGGAGCCCCTTCTAATACATCCGACAGTGGGAGTGGAGCTGTGGCCTTTATGCAGATCTTGGATAGCTTGCAGAAGAGACAAATGAACACAGAGTTGTGTGAGAGGATAAGGAAGGTTTATGGAGACTTAGAATGTGAATATTGTGGTAAGGAGTGTTGTTTGGTGGTTTTAAATGTTATGTAGTGGGCCATCTTTTTCCTTCTCCTCTGGTTTACAGTGTTTGATATATTTGTGTAGCCTTATAGCAGTGTTAATTTAGTAGCTCAGTATGGATTCTGAGGTCCAGTGAGATTTACTTTTTGCTATATAAATAGTGTGAAGTTACTCAAACCTCACCAAAAAAACACTAGGGGAATATAGTAAAGCAGTGCTTTGCTGGGCTCAGTTTTCTGTTGATGTGGAGTTTAGATAGATTATTTTTATCCACCTGCCTCTTCCCACCTCATAACTTCCATTGTGGCCAATCACTGCAGTTTTAGGCATGTGATGTGCATTAGTCGGTCTAGGCATTAATGCTTAAGCTTCTGTGGTGGGTAGACCCTGGCTGGAGGCCAGGTGCCCAGCAAACTCACTCTATCGCCCCCCTCCTCAGCTGGGCAGGGGAGAGGAAATACGATGAAAGGCTCGTGGGTTGACATAAGGACAGGGAGAGGTCATTCAGCAACTACCATCATGGGGAAAACAGACTCAACTTGGAGAAGACATCAATTTAATTTATCACCAATGAAATCAAATTAAGAAGAGAACTAAAATCAAATCTTAAAACATCTACCCCCATCCCTCCCTTCTTCCTGGGCTCAAATTCACTCTCGATTTTCTCTGCCTCCTCCCCACGAGTGGCGCAGGGGACAGGTAAGGGGGATTATGGTCAGTTCAACACACATTGTCTCTGCTGCTCAGGGGGAGGACTCCTCACACTCTTCCCCTGCTCCAGTGTGGGGTCCTCCCCATGCTGCAGGGGGGTCTCTGCTCCCCCGTGACCCTCCATGGCTGCAGGGCACAGCCTGCCCTCTCACCACGGGCTGCAGGGGAACCTCTGCTCCGGGCACCTCCTCCTGCCTTTCTGCACTGACCTGCGTGTCTGCAGAGTTGTTCCTCTTACCTCTCTCTCTCCCAACTGCAAAATTGTCTGCTTCCATTTTCTTTTTTTTTCACCCTTTTTAAACATGTTGTGCCAGAGGCCTTATGACTGCGATTGTCTTGGCCTTGGCCAGCAGCGGGTCCATCTTGGAGCCAGATGCATTGACTCTGTCAGGCACAAGGGAGGCTTCTGGCAGCTTCTCACAGAAACTGCCGCTGTAGCCCCCCCCGCTACCAAACCTTGACACAAACCCAATACAGCTTCTTTATCAGCTTAGTATAAAATTCAGAGCCTTTTTCATACACTGTGAGAGGGTGTATGATAATATAAATTCTGTGCAATAGATACATATATACGGGCCTATTTCTGTGACTTGTTTTGAAACTATTTTTGAAAGGAAAATTTTCATTACATAGTATCAGGTCAAGGCTGTTCTGATTGTAATTGTTTTTTTAAATTTATGAAAATGGGAATAATGCACCATTCCCATTGTTCTAATTAAAAAGTTGTGTTTGCATAACTGGAAAGGAAACAAATTGGGATTTATCTTGTAGTCTGATTCCTTTCCCTTCTGAAGAATGAGAAGTTTGGAAAAAAATTGTTTCTGAAACATGGTAACATTGTACATCAGATGAATTGCTATGCACTTTTTGGTGCAATTACGTCAGAAAGGCTTTTAGGAAGGAGTAGCATGAAAGGAAATAACAAAAAAAATTTTGAGAATCTCTTTTATACAGTTGTGTTTGGATTATTTGTAAAGGAGAACAGATTTAGAGGATTTTCTCACTAGGAAAAAAATCACTGATAACGAAGTTATACTTGTTATGCTGTGTCAGGACATATGGCACATGACACAATCCTTTTAGTCGAAAGTGTTTTTTGTAAACATATTTTCAGTAGTGGAGGGTCTTTATGACAAGTTCTTATTAAAGACAAAAGGGACAGGATTCAAACAGTGTGTTTTGCCCTGGAAGAAAATTGGGTTTTGGAATTGGCTGTATTAGAATTTTCAATAACAGCAGTTTAGAAATTACTTTTTTCATGTCTAATTTTATTTTCAGGCAAATTGTTTTGGTACCAAGTGCATTATGACATGCATGTTCGGACGCATACTCGAGAACATTTATATTACTGCTCCCAGTGCAATTATTCTTCTATCACCAAAAACTGCCTTAAGCGTCACGTCATTCAGAAACACAGTAATATTTTGCTGAAATGTCCCACAGAACATTGTGACTACTCTACTCCAGATAAATACAAGCTCCAGGCACATCTTAAAGTTCACACGGACCTGGTAAGTACAAACAAAATGATGTGTTTGCCTACATTCAGTGTCATCATCATAGTATTTGGCATCATGTGGCCATAAAATGTATTAGGAGACATAGGTAAGAGTTCGTACTTGAATGCTCTCTGCATAATTCTGTGTAGGGAGTACATGAGTTAAAGCAAGTAGATATTCGGTCCTTCTTGTAGCAGTTTTCAGTAGAGTATGTCTGTGTCCATTGTTTCCCTTTCGTTTTCCCAGTATTCTTAGATTCTTTGTGTTTTGAGAGTAAAATGAAGCTGGTACTGTTGTTACTTTACTTTGTTCTATGGACCTGAATTCCCCTCCTACATAAATAGTTGAGTATAGTAAAATGAAAATATGTTCCTCTCTTAATTACTATAAACAGAAGAAGTTGTTGAAAAGAAATACTTCTTTTTCCTAATAGCTCCAACTAGTTGTAGCCAACCCTTTTGAACATCTATAATTTTCTATTGTGGTTACAAAGATGAAGAGATCACGTTTTAAAGGCTCCTATCTTATTCAGTAAACCTTTCAGCTCTGAATGCCACTGTGTTAAAGACAGGGCTGGTTTCCTTAAACAGGCCCTGTTATGTGTTTTCACTGAGACGATGCAAGGGCCTGCATGCCTGACGGGAAGCCCTCTTTGTGCAAGACAGTGCTTTGTGACCTTGATCTGATCCAACATTATAACATGAATAATCTTTTGAGGAAAAATGTTTTCTGCATCAACCCTGCTTGCATTTGTTTCAAAAGTATGTTTTTAAAAATATATTACAGTATTCAGAATAAGAAGTATTTTAAAAACAAGGAATGAGATTTTTATTTTTCATTGTTGACTAAGTTTCTTTCTTAGAAGCAAAATTATTTACGTGCTTTTTTTTAAGTAAAAACAATTTTAAGATTAAGAAAAAACAATTACCTTCTTTATATTAGTTTTTTTCTCAGTTTTTCTTGTTGCTGTCTTACTATTTTGCATGAGTGGCCCAAATAGGTTAAGCTATTGTCAGAAAAAGTCTGCACACCATGGACTTCTTTTCCTACCACGTGGCAGGATCTTCCTGCTTGAAAGGTATAATTGATCTGGGACATTCTAGACTTGTGTGTACCTAAAGAGTTTACAATGTGCATACAGTAACAAAGTATGTGAATAAAGGTAAGTTCATCCTCATTCCAAATTGACTTCTGTGTTTGGCAAGAGCCAGCTGTCCAGGAATAATGTTTTTATTCGACTTTTAACTGTAGTCTTTCCTGAAGGTCATCAGGAGTGCTTAGCTGGAGCGTATTCATACAATTTTATGTGAAGATTCTGGTATTGGAGTAAAGTTTAGGATTCCATAAAATATCTGGCAAGCATGCTATTTGTAATTAAAAAGTCTTGATTGATATGCCAGAAAATTGTTATGAACTATGTCCTTGCAGTTTGGGTTTTTAATAATTTATGCAGTAAAATACTTCCAAAAGACAATTTTATCCTTCACCTGAATTTATTTTTATTCTTACTCCAGCAGAGGATAAAAGAATGCCAGTTCTGTAATAGCAACACTCAGTCTTCTGTCCTTTAAGAACAAGGAAATACTCACACAGATGGTCCTTTCTTCATTCTTTAAACGTTGTTGTTTCCACTATCATTGTCTTGTAAATAAGTCTTACAGACCCTTTATAAAATTCACCACATGTGACACATTTCTTCTGATCACATGAGAAAGCAACATCACCACTCAAGCTACTGTGATAAATTTGTTGTCATACTTCCTTTTGCTAGTGAAATCTGATGTTTCAATTAAGGATTCATGGTAATTTTTCCCCCAGATGTGCACAATTTCTGCATAGGTACTTTAAAAATCTTTTAATATATAGTGGTTTTAGGTCATCTTCTGCAGTCAGCAGGTGGGCTCTTGACCAGTATTTTCAGCAGCTGAAGTTACCTTAAAGGTGTTTGTAACAGAACAACGTTGCCTTCTACTCTTGTTAAGTACTAATCTTCTGTAGAATCATAAAATGCTTTGGGTTGGAAGGGACCTTAAAGATCACCTAGTTCCAACCCCCCTGCCATGGGCAGGGACACCTTCCACTAGACCAGGTTGTTCCAAGCCTCATCCAGCCTGGCCTTGAACACTTCCAGGGATGGGGCATCCACAGCTTCTCTGGGCAACCTCTTCCAGTGCCTCACCACCCTCTCTGTGAAGAACTTCTTCCTGATACCTAATCTAAACCTCCCCACTTTCAATTTAAACCCGTTACCCCTTGTTCTGTCACTACAGGCCCTTGTAAAAAGTCCCCCCCAGCTTCCTTGTAGCCCCTTCAGGTACTGGAAGGCTGCAATAAGGTCTCCCTGGAGCCTTCTCTTCTCCAGGCTGAACAAGCCCAACTCTCAAAGCCTTTCGTCATAGGAGAGGTGCTCCAGCCCTCTGAGCATCTTCGTGGCCTCCTCTGGACTCACTCCAACCAGTCAGTATCCTTCTGATGTTGAGGGCTCCATAGCTGGAGGCAGCACTCCAGGTGGGGTCTCAGCAGAGCAGAGTACAGGGGCAGAATCCCCTCTCTCGACCTGCTGGTCACGCTTCTCCTGATACAGCCCAGGATACGGTTGGCTTTCTGGGCTGCAGGACAGCCTAGAAAGCTCTGAAGCTGCAGGACACCTTTAAAAAGCTGAACAAAACAAGTGATATAAGAAGAAACTTTCTTCCCCACTTTGTCTGCCAATTCTGTAGTATTTTAAACAGAATCTGAATTTGTTATGGAAAAAATTTGTTATACAGAAAGCTCACATAATAGACACTCTTCTAGGCTGCTTTTGAATTTATTATATTTAAAATGTCCATCTTATGGCAAAAATCTGAGTAAATGATGTCTTAGACTACTTCAGAAAAACAAGCCTAAAATTAGATATCCTATATCCTTTTGTAAGTACCTGTTTTTCAAGTGTGATGAGTGTCCGACAGCTCCCACCAGGAGGATCAGTTTTATGATACTAAATAGAACTTAGAAAATGCATTTCATAATTAAAAACAGTGTGACAGCAAGGTCTTTCAGAATTATCCGTACTGATGCTTATTGTCAAATATATTTGAATATTTAAATGGATTGAAAAATTAATGTATTAGAATTTACTCAGTAACTAAACCTGGCACTTCTCATACTGGCCTTTGTGCCCACTGCTTGGTGTATTTACTTAATCCGTACCTCACTGAACAGGACTAAACTACTGTAACGAACTATGCACAGTTAAATGTGGAAATCTAGTTTAATGTTAATTTAAGTTTGAAAAATCAATACTTAATAATATGAAAAATTAAAGTTTCCTCCAAGGTAGTCGATATCAAAATCTCGGTTCAGTTTATGTGTGAATGCATGTCTTCATTACCCTTTTGCCGGCAGCTTTTCAACTGGATCCTTGTCTTATTTGGTGAACAGGATAAATGATGGTGATTAAAAAGGGCTGGAGAGGGCTGGAGCACCTCTCCTATGACGAAAGGCTGCGAGAACTGGGCTTGTTCAGCCTGGAGAAGAGGAGGCTCCGAGGAGACCTTATTGCAGTTTTCCAGTATCTGAAGGGGGCCTACAAGGGTACTGGGAGAGGGCTTTTTACAAGAGCCTGTAGTGATAGGACAAGGGGTAATGGGTATAAATTGAAATCAGGGAGGTTTAGATTAGATGTCAGGAAGAAATTCTTCACAGAGAGGGTGGTGAGGCACTGGAACAGGGTGCCCAGAGATGTTGTGGATGCCCCATCCCTAGATGTCTTCAAGGCCAGGCTGGATGTGGCTTTGAGCAACCGGGTCTAGTGGAAGGTGTCCCTGCCCATGGCAGGGGGGTTGGAACTAGATGATCTTTAAGGTCCCTTCCAACTCTAACCCTTCTATGATTCTATGAAAAAGCAGCTTACTGTTTATCTCTGTGACTCAGTCTATAGCTACCTATTTTATTCTCTATGCACCCTCCAAATCTTGTACTGAGTTTGGGATCATTTATTCCTGTGGGGATGATGATGGGGAATGTGTATGTGCTGCCTGTTGCCTCAGTATTGGCTACACGTTGTTACAGGGAAGTGTTTTACTTTTGAAGTCGTGGAATTGAAGCTCAGCTTGATTTAAAACCAAAATTTTGTATAACTTCTCTGATTTTCAGTACTTATCTTTTTTGTCTAAGGCTTGTGTAGGTTTTTTTGACAATTCTTGGCACTTATGGAGTAATTCAGAAGTTCAAACCATGATACACATGAATCACTTCAAGGTCATACTTCCTAGGGAAGGGGTGGGCAATTTAGAATGACTTTAGAATAACTTATAGTTATTAATGATGTAGTAGTAAAAATTAGAGACTGGTTGTGAAACTAAATAATGCTGATGTAGGTACCAGATTTTGTTTACAACCTCCAGTGAGTTCTACAATACCCGGTATGCTAGGCAGATATTGTGGTTTAATCCCAGCCAGTAACCAAATACCAAACAGCTGCTCGTTCACCTTTCCCCTCCCACAGTGGGATGAGGAGGAGAATCAGAGGAAAAGAGAAGGAAATTCTTGGGTTGAGATAAGAACAACTTAATAATTGGAAATAAATGAAATAAAATAATTCTATCAATAATTCTAATAATAGCAATAATACTAACAGTACCAACAACAGTAATGCTAATATTACTACTAATAATGTGTAATGAAAATAATATTACCACTACGACCACTAATATATAATGGAAATAATGGAAAAGAAAACAAATGATACAACTGCTCACCACTCGCTGACTGATGCCCAGCCACTCCGCAAGAAGCCAGAGCCAGAGGGCCGGAGCTGAAGAGAGCGCGAGAGCCAGAGCCCAAGAGCCACGCCCAGAGCGAGAGAGAGAGTGATTGAGGTCCCCAGCTTATAACTGAGCATGACATCTTATGGAATGGAATACCCCTTTTGTCAGTCTGGGTCAGCAGTCCTGGCTGTGTCCCCCTCCCAGCTTGTAGAGAAGAAGCAGGCAACACCGGTGCAGTATCAGAAACTGAAAAAGTCATGGACTTCATATAAACATTGCTCAGCAATAAATAAAAATGCTAGCATGTTATCAGTGTTCTTCTCAGTATAACCAAAACATAGCCTTATATTAGCTGCTGTAAAGAAAATTAACTCTTATCCCAACTAAAGCCAGCACAGCAGATAAACGTCACGGAAGAGATTTGTCTTCGAAATAATTTTAAATCTAGATACATAATCGATACTCCAAGATCAGTACTTCTCTGAAACTGGAGTTCAGACCCAGAACGACCACTTGCTCTTAGGTGCGTACATGTGCATCCACGTACATTTCTGGGTGTAAATGATTCTTGTCTCTGGAAGGGTGCTGGAAATGTCATTATGCTGCTGACCTTTTGTGTAATAGTGGAGTTAGAGCTTTCCATAGGGAGTGAGATACCTGAGCTCCGATTGCCTATTTCCCCTTCCTGGGGAGTGTTCATTTTCAGACCGTCACTGGTCTAGCTGTGGTACCTGTGCCTCTGGAGCAGTGCCACTGTGTGGTCAACAATGCAAGGTACTGGAGAGGGAAGGAATTGACCAAAAAATGTATGTTCCAGTGATTGGGCACTCAGTTAAAGAATGGCTTTTGTTCTTGGTCCCTGCTTCCATAATGGATATCAGCTAGTGGTTATTTCACAAAAAATACTTAAGCAGTACTATATGCAGGTATTTTGTGAGCTGTAATTTTTGCTGCTTGGCAGAGTTCATAAAAGGCTGCCTAACCATTTGCAGATTTTTCTGTAGCCTCCTTCACGCGTGTGCACGCCTGCCTCCTGGGTACATCGGATCCTTTTAGCCAGGTCACATTTTAGTAGGGCATCAGCTTAATTAGGGAATCTTTTAGGAAAATTTTGATTTGAACATTATGACAACTGTGGTGAAGATTTCTGAAAGTCTTTGCTCCTAGGATGTGTGACTCGGAGGCCTAATTCTGTTCCTTAGGCATGAGAATTACATTTCTCTTGAGCTGAGTCGATGGAGCAGGCTTTGGCTTTCTATTCCGCCATGAAATTTTACAGTCAAATGTTGTGTTAATTGAGTTGTGTGAACTTTTGCTGGAAATGCTCTCAGAGTACCAGTATTAAGGAAAGCTTTGTTTTATTTCCTGCTCGTAATATCATGCCCCTAGTACTAAAAGCAGGGGAATGGGTTGTTGATTTCTGTAACATATTTGTCTAATTTGGCCCCAAAGAGTTTTTATTATGGCCGTGGTCTTAATTTTACACTATTAATGAAGTTGATAACAAAGTCATCGGTTCACCCAGTCTCTTTTGAAATCAGTGGCAGAATTGCTGTATAGATCATGTAATACATGATCATATGTATTCTATGTGTGTTCTTAAGAGACCATGTTTGTGTCATCAGAATGTCTCTTTATGGATGAGTGCAATAGAATTCCTCCCAATGTTTCTGATGTTCTGCAGTGTAGGTCATATTTCGTCCTGTTTGATTCATTAAATAAACTTCGTAGTGCTCACTTCAAATGCTGCGTATACAAAGGCTTTTCATTTCTCTTTTCATGGCTGCATATTAGTACACCTACCCCTTGAATTGTCTTGAAATACACGCCTTAGAGAAACAAAATTCTCTTCAGGGAGCTGTAAATTGGTAATGCAATTTATATGCTTTCTTAGCACAATTTTAATTCATTTATAGTAGAGAAAGGCATTAGGATTCCTGTGTAAGTGGCCTTATTTTATAATGAAACATAGCACAAACAAGAAAATGCTATGATAGTATTAAACTAAGTTTTTCACTGGGTTTAAGAATATTTATGGACCTAATTCATTCCTGATTTGTGGAATGTAAACAGTGCTTTCACTTTGAGAGCTAACTTTTATCTTGGAATTATTTTAAGTTTCTTATATTTTCTCAAGTTGGCTAATAGGGGCATTAAGCCAATCTGAGGAAGTGTGGATGTGACGGAAATTTAAGTAGTTGTTTGGACTATGCAGCTGATCTGTAGCAAAGGTAGATCCAGCTCGCTTGATACTTTGCTTCTGTTTGTGTCCTTAAAAAAAACCCTCCAAGGCATTTAAAAGGCAGGCACACTGATAAGGCATAGGATAAATAACCTTTATCTTACCAGAACAAACTTGCATGCTAGGAATGAGCTGAAGGTATCACTGCAGCTTCAGTCCGAGTCCTTCCAAGCATCTCTTGTCGCCAGGGACAAGGGCTCTCTGAAGAGCTGCAGCTGTGATGGGGAGACCCTCTCTGGGGCTCTGGGTGCTGTGAAATACTTCCTTTGCAACAGAGGATTTCTTAAAGGCTGATTTTGAGAGGGATGGGGTTACACTGAAGGACTAGCACTGTCACAAGCTCTCAGGGCAGTGACAGAAGCACACTTAAACATTCAAACCTAATAATGTAAGCTCCAGGAGTCTGGGGCACTGACCTGGACAAACAACAGTGAAAGGTTTGGCTTCAGCTGGATGCTTTCTTTGGGAGACTGGAGCTTGACAGATACACTGGGAAGGGACAGAAGCGCAATCTGTTACACTGCAGAAATGTAGCCACTTTTGGAGATCATTTACTGCAGAACGTGTAATAGATATTTTTCTAACTGCTTGAAGAAAGCTGTTTGGATTATTTTGTTACTGGAAAAATTCTGTTCCCGTTGTCATGTGGAAAGGTACATTCTTGGTGCCCATACTTCCATGTTGCTCCATAGCTCTTGATGCTTTTATGCATTTACTGATGGTTTTGCTTTTTTCTCTCAGGCAGAGGCTTATATCCTTGCCTTCCTGAAGAATACTAGCAAGAATGGAAAGTTAACACAGTTACAGCATTTCACTTGAAGTAGTGTGTGTGGAGTGGAGTGGTTTGGGTTTTGGTTTTTTTTTTATTTAACGTTATGAAACAGCAAGGTGTATTTGTCCTAGTGTTCTAGGAAGAAATACAGGAAGAAATTGCATCAAAACTTTCCAGTTCAACTTGTTTGATGGTGTTAAATCTTTTATAACATCAGTGACACTGATAAAAGCCAGAGTAGTCTCAAAGTTTTTAAATCCAAATAATAGAATAATACGTTATTGATAATACATAAGATGCTGAATATTTATTAAATGGTTGGAAATGCAGACACTGAATAAGTAATGGCATCCGTCATTGTTAACTCTTCTGCTCGATTTCAGGCCATTAAGTAGTATTATAAATACACATACTGGTGGATGTCTTGAGAATAATGAGATCTGATCCTTAGGTTTCAGATGGGCAGACTTGTGAAAAAAATGGAAAAACCCTGAATATTACTGCTTGTATCAAATACGTTTTGTTCTGTGACTTGATCTTTCGACTTTTGATTCTTTAAAGTCAGTCAGAAGATAATGCTTACATTTATTGTGCATTTTCTCATGTGCTATAACTTGGAGCTCTTCATTCATGAGGATTAATGATGTGCTTAGAATGCGTTAATATTTCTCCTTCACTTATTTCACTATAAATATATTCATTTTTTCCTTAAAAACTGAACCTTCAATTATAACTTTGTTGAGAACCATGTATTTCTGAATAATGACTGTAGTGATTACACCAATGGACTGATAATACAATCTTCCTTTCTTTCTTTTTCACTTAAGGATAAAAAGAGTTATTCCTGTCCTGTGTGTGAGAAGTCATTTTCTGAAGATCGACTTATAAAATCTCACATCAAGACAAATCACCCTGGTAAGAAAAAAATCAAGGAAAATTTCTGTCTGTTGCAATAAATGAATAAAGGTTTAGAGTGAGCAGTGTAATGTGATTACATTCTAGAGAAAGAGAAGATTCTATGTCTAATTTAACTGGTTTAGAGTAAGAATTGTATTGGGTTTGCAGATGTTAGAATTTAGAGTGAAAAAAGCTATTGTTCCAGCTTCTGTGTTGTGGAGGTAATAGTGCTGAGAAATGAAGAACTCATTTCTGAAAGAGGACCTAGGTGAATTCAAATTAGGCACTGGGAAGTTTGGAATTAGACATATAGACATTCTCTAACAACCCATGAGACATGAAATTTCCATCGGCCATAGATAAACTGATGGAACTGCGTTTATTGCCCATTATTTTGACTGTAGGTAATTCACATGAATGCAGAGGTCCCTGAGCTGACTATGCCGGCTCAGTTAGTCAGTGGCTGGACTTCACCTCCAGGACCAGCCAAAGTCTGCAGCAGGGCTGTTACCCAAACCAGCTGGGATATAGTGTGACCAGGGTTAAGCTGGAGCTGACAAGCCTGGCTGGATCCAAGCTAACCACTGCAGTCCATTCAAACTCTGTTTATACCTTGCATTCTACTGCCCTAATTTATCACTGCAAGTGCAACATAAAACAAATGCAGAAAGTCCCTGGAATGCCCCATCCCTGGAAGTGTTCAAGGCCAGGCTGAATGAGGCTTTGAGCAACCTGGTCTAGTGGAAGGTGTCCCTGCTCATGGCAGGGGGGTTGGAACTGGATGATCTTTAATGTCCCTTCCAACCCAAACGATTCTATGATTCTGTGAAGTCAGTGTGCTGTGCCTGAGTACACGATCCTTCCTCAAATCCTGAGAACTCACTCCCAAAGTGCCCAAGTGACTGCTTCAAGGACTGATTTAAAACTGACTGATGTGAACTGAGTATGGAATCATTATCCATCGAGCGGTCCATCCGTCAAATCCATGTCTCCCCAGTTTAGAGACAAGGATATAGTGTGGGACAGTATTGAAGACTTTGTACTTCAATAGTAGAGCCAAGTTGTGCACTAGTGTGTCTGTGATTTCCTCCTATGTGTCTGTATTATGTTGGATAGAAAGGCCCAGGGCTGCTGTGGATGAAGGACAGTTAGTTGACTGCATTGGGCAATATTCTTTAATTAACTAATTTTCAGTGTTACTTATCACCTGACATAATTTGATATTAAGAAGGAAAAGACCAGCCATGCTCAAATTGAATTTGGGAAAGGAAAAATCCAATTGAAATGATGTAACTTCTCTTTGTCAGAAATACAGCATACTAGGTAAAGCAGTAGTTCCTTATCCTCCTGCTGCCACTAGATAGTGCTAGACCCGTGTTTTAAACAATTTCCTTCACTTCACTTTTGACTAACTCCCACTTCAGCTCTTTAGTTACCAAACCTTGTTATTTGCAGACCACTGTACAACAGTGTGGTTGGAGGGCTTGTTGTACATCAGAAGACAGGTCTGATGCAGCAAATTGAGATGAGGGAAGGCTTCTGTGCTGTTCTGTAGTCAGGAGGTATGTCACGCAGTAAGCACAGAAATTGAATCTTAAGAGCTGTGCCTATGAAGCCTGTGTTCTGTCTCAGCCAGGGAGTGTAGGAGACCTCCCTAAATAATGTGATCGGTGAACCAGCAGTACATTATTTACTGTGCCATTTACAGGTTGCCATTGGTCTGCACTGATCCATTGTCGGCTGAGTTATTCGTGCATACTGTGTCTAGGGTCCGGAAATACCAGTTAACTCTGGATCCCTAACATGCTAAACTCATGCATTTAAATACTTCTGAACAATTCGTTTGGTATCTGAATCCCTCTAGAAGTAGAGTGTATTTTTTTTGATCCAGGAAAGTGGGTTCTTTTAAAATCTGGGTTATAATAGAGATAAGGTTAAGAAAGAAAATCACATCCTATTATTTTGTCTCCTCATTTTTAATTCACATTTTGTAGGCGAATAGAACTTACAGGCAAAATACCAGATTTATTAGATATATCTCCATGGTACTAAAGAAATACTACATCTAAGATATGCCTTTGCAGTAGCTATGCAACAACAGTGTTTTAAGATAGGGAGAAGAATTAATGCACAAATCTTTTTCCTGTGCATGCTGTTCTTGTAATAAGGAGGAAATCCTTTATTCGTACAATGTACTTAATTACAAGCCGAATAAATGTGAGAGGTATGATGGTATAAACTATCAAGTACTGCAGTGGAACGAGTGCAGTTGTTTTTTAAAATGTAGCTGAAAAAGGATAAAGATGAAAGGAAAAATGGATACTATTAAAAGGAATTGAATTTTAAAACGACACATCAAAAATTAATTTAAACTGAAACCCTTTCATATTTATCATTAAAATTCTATTTCTGGAGCTCCCCTCTCCTTCTTTTCTTAATATCATTCAGCATGACCCCTCTTTTGTCTCTTCTATTTCATTAAGTAGAAAGTATGAAATAAAACTTCTTCCCCTTCCAGGTGTGCAGAGAATAGGAGTTGAATTCTGGTCCCATGAATGCAGTGGGACAAAAATCTCTGTAGGCTTGGGTAGAGCAGTATTTCAGACCAAAGGGGTAGGAGAGCTTGGCTTTATTGCCAAATGATGTGGGTACTTGGCAGTGAAGGAATTGTCTTGGATTCTGGTCCCAGCTCTCAGAATTAGCTACCTTTTTGTCCACTGTCTGTCTGATTTAATATGATATTTGTTAATAGTCCCGAGACATGAGAGGTGTCAGCTTTCACAGATCCTTACTGAGCAGACATACCAGCCTGCAGTCCTGAGTGAAGGATTTAAGACATAGAAGACAGATGAGGTCTCAGATTTCTGTCGGTATTTTTCTTTTTTGTGTACTTTAGAACATATCTCTGCTCAGTTCATGGGCTTTTATATTTCCCTTTTGAGGTTGTTTTCCTTGTGCATATGAGTTCAGGCAGATTTTTTGATTCTACTCTGGGACCAATCATGAGGGTACGAGGTATGACGGTTCATATTTGGTAAAAATATAAGTTTAGACTATAAGTTTCAAATTTTTAAGATTTTGTGTGTAATAAGTCATTAACTTTCATGTTAATGTTTAGAACATGTTTGGTCATGTGATATTCAGCATTTTATACATCTGAAATACATTGATTAATTTTTAAAAGCATTTGGCAATGTTTTAATTTTGTATTTTTGGGATATTTTAATTTAAACTTCATTATTTTGGGCATAATTTTTAAAACCAAACTGTTAGCTCCTATGAAGGAAAAACTTAGAGAGTTGAGTGTGTTTAGCTTGAATAAGCAGGGGCTAGGAGAGTGGTCTTAATTGCTGTCTTCAGCTATCTAATAGGAAATTAAAGAGAAGACAGAGACAGAATCATATTGGAATTGTACAGTGACAGGACATGAGTTGAAGCAGGGAGATTCTGATTAGATATTAGGAAAATTATTTTTACTGTAAAGGTGGTGAAACACTGGAATGGGCCAAGAGAGTTTGTGGAATCTCCACCCTTGGATATGTTCAGAACAGGACTGAATATGACCCTGAGCAACTTGATGTAACTTTGAAGTTGGAATTCCAAAGCTGGCCCCGTTTGGAGCAGGTGACCTTAGAGATACCTTCCAAATGCATTTATTCTGTGAGTCTGCTTTTTCCTTTAAGGTTTCTGATTATCAGGCATTCTGATCATTATAGTTGTGGTTGAAGTGTTCAGAACCTGAGCATCTGGAAATCTGGGGTGAAATCTTGAATGAAGTCTTTTGAAAATATTGAAGGAAGAAAGTGCCAAATTAGCTTATTGGGAAAGTTCATAGTTGGAAAATGATTTCTAAGCCAGTGGCACACCCAAGATTTTTTTTGTATATTTAAAATACTTTCTTTTAACCAGGCAGTGGAGTCATTGAGTACCCAGATCAGGAGGGAAAGGATGGAAATCCTGAAGGAAAAAAGGTCCTTATGCTATTTGCTCAGGTCTTATCTGAGTGGCAGTAGGGGAAGTAGAGCTTCTAAAAAGTTGGAGTGAATCAGTATCTAGCTCTTCAGTATTACTTATAGATCAAATTCCCTCATGTGCTTCTGTTTTTTTACTACCTTTTACTTTTCTTTCAGAGGTGTCAATGACTACTATTTCTGAGATTCTTGGCAGAAGAGTTCAGTTGAAAGGACTTATCGGCAAACGAGCTGTGAAATGTCCCTACTGTGATTTTTATTTTATGAAGAATGGATCAGACCTTCAACGTCATATTTGGGCTCATGAAGGTAGAACTCTGGTTTTAAGGTTTTGTGCATATAATCAGTCTTGTATTCTGCAGAAGCTTTGCTGACATAAAAAGGGATTCACATTTATTGCTATGCGTAAATCAAGAACTTAAGGTACAGTTAAGGTGTAGTTTGATGGATTCTGGATTGCATATGGAACTGCACACTCATGCACAGACAGCTTAAATGTTTTATAAAATGAGTTTCTCATTAATTTTTTTCCCAAAACTCATTCATAAATATCTATAAAGTGTCCTATAATAAGTGTGAGTAAGGAGGAGTGAATTAAATACATGCCCAGTATCTTAAAAGAAGTCATTTTCTTGACTTCTCATGAATAACTTCTGCTCCTTTCACATTTGTCCAAAAAATCTTGATCTGCAAATCTATTAGTAAAACAATTGAAATCCAGTTGCTTTGATGTATATGTATAAATTCTGTGTGTATTTTAATCAAATCATGCTGAGCGTGACAGCTAGCTGACACGGACAGAAACAGCGATGAAAATCACGTAAGATAATGCTGATCATATCTATGACATTTTAGTTAGAAATTCCAGTAGTGTGGCAACACACAGGCTCAAAATCCCTTGAATTTAAAATGTATGGCCATTAAAATCTTGTTTCTGTGCAGCCTGTCTATTCATATAACAGATGGAAGACCACTGATATGCTATTTAGTCCATTAATAATCTATGGAATGGATTGTCTGTGGTCTTTGAGCATTATTTTGGATTCTTTAGCCATCCCTCTGCATAAAAGGGATGATAGGATTAGGTACTCCTGCTGATACTCTGGTTCCAAAATATTTGTGTCCATGCAGATAGTTCAGGCATTTGTACCATTACTGTATATTTGTTTGAATGCCTTAACCGTGAGCTTACCTGCCTGGGTGCTGTAGTAGTGGTCCTCTCCAGTAGCCTTCACTCCATTAAGGTAATGCAAAACTGTAGGCTTAGAGCAATTGCTTGTGTATTCCATAGGTAAGTTTGTTTTTGCTAGTGAGAAAGCTTGGAACCCATCTCATCTAACTAGTGGGAGAAAAAGGTGAATAGAAATTTATTCCAAAATCAAAGTGAGCAATCAAGTCTTCTTAAAGTAGGCTATAATTCCTCATGCTTGTAAATCTAGTTTTAAGGTCATGAATATCAATCTAAAACTGCCAGAGCATCATGAAACTGTTGAACTACTCTGCCAGTTCAGATTTATTCAATTTTACTTTGAAGGATTTACTTTGTTCCTCTAGACCTTCTGCTAGATGACATACTGTGAGTCTTTATTGCATGCTTTCGACTGATTGAAAGAAGTGAAATTGTAAGTGCTTGCATCTTGCTGAGGGGAAAAAAAACGTACCACTGTGTGAGTTGTTAGCAAATCTGATGCTAATTAACAATAAAACATAGCTTTGCACATTTAACTTATTAAGTACCTAATGAACCAGTCCTAAGTTAGGTTTTTTCATTATTGTAGTAAAGAGAGAATGATAGTTAACAGAAGAGTTTCAGAGGGAGATTCCATTTTTATACCAGCTTAGGCAGTCTGGATTCTACATTTAAATGAAAGATGGACATACCAAGACCAAAATATTGATATGTGCTTGGTTACTCAGTATGTGGGTTCAATAGGGTAGTATTTCATTCTGAAAGAATCCCTCTATTCTCTTAGTAAGTTAAATGATGCTGTCAGGAGGTCGGTATCATTTACAGAGAAGCTACAGATGAAATTTCTGAAATGTAGATATTCAAAGTTTAAAATTTTGACCTTGTTGTCTGTGTTGCTCACACCATCTGAAACGTCTTTCAAACAAATGTCCACCCTCTCATCGAAAGGTACAGCTTGTTTGTTTCAGTGTGTGTATTTTTTTATTTTAGGTGTCAAACCCTTCAAATGTTCTCTCTGTGACTATGCCACTCGCAGCAAGAGTAACTTGAAAGCACACATGAATCGTCACAGCACTGAGAAAACACACCTTTGTGATATGTGTGGGAAAAAATTCAAATCAAAAGGCACTTTGAAGAGCCATAAACTCCTTCATACTGCTGATGGTAGGTGCATGCTTATTAAGTCCATGTTTATTTTAGGGTAATAAATGCTGTCTGTTCTATAGAACCTCATTAACAAGCATTTTTCAGTTGAACACTAAGTGCTGCTTGCAAATTTTGTTTATTCCCAGGAGACACTGTGAAATAATTCATCACTTTGCAAAATTAATTTCTGTGAAAGCAAGACAGCTGGCTCTGGAAAAATTTATAATTCTGAAATTTTGGGTTGGCCTTATATCCCACTTATGGAGAACTCAACAGAAATAGTTGACCTCAATAGAAATTTGAAAACACAGATAGTTCCATGGTGAAGTCTCTTACCACTTCTTTTTGTGAGAATATTGTTGGGAGTTGCCAAATCCAGTAGCCCAACAGAGGCAAAGCTGATGCATTTCTGTGTCGCCAGGTCTAGTCAGTGGAAAGACTGAGCACACATGCAGACCATGCATTTGCCTCATGATTTTAGTATTTCTGTGATTATATCAGGAGAAAGAGAGATGCAAATCAAGAAAAATACCATCTTCTATTTCAAGATTTGGGATGCAACAATACTTTATTCCTCTGTGATTATCAGTGAAGTAAATGATTTGGTAAGATAACTTGTACAGACTTTATGACTTAGTAGCTTGATCTTTGTTACTCATGCAACCTTGTGAAAACTCATTCCACTCTTTATTTACCGTATCCTGTAAATTCTTTGTTAAATATTTTTGCCTGTTTATTAGCATTGTCTTTCAATACAAAGCGCATATGCTCTGTTACTTCTTAAGAATGTATGTGAAGTTTTTGTGTCAAATATATGATTTATTTTTATGTGTGCTCATATCTGTACGTATAATACTAGTGAAAGGCATGATCCTTTTCACATTGATATGAAATCTCCTTCTATGCAAGGTGACCCACTTAGTGGACAAGGCAAAGGCTGTGGATGTTGTCTACTTAGACTTTAGTAAAGCCTTTGACACCATTTCCCACAGCATCCACCTGGAGAAACTGGCAGCTCATGGCTTGGACAGGCATACCATTTGCTGGGTAAAAAACTGGCTGGTTGGCTGGGCCCAGAGAGTTGTGGTGAATGGAGTTAAATCCAGTTGGCGGCCGGTCACATGTGTGTTCCCCAGGGCTCAGTACTGGGGACAGTTCTCTCTGATATCTTTACCAATTACATGGATGAGGGGATTGAGTGCACCCCCAGTCAATTTGCAGACGACACCAAATTGAACAGGAGTGTTGATCTGTCCGAGGGTAGGAAGGCTCTGCAGAGAGTTCTGGACAGGCTGGATCAATGGGCTGAGGCCAACTGTATGAGGTTCAACAAGGCTGGAGCACCTCTGCTATGGGGACAGGCTGAGAGAGTTGGGCTTGTTCAGCCTGGAGAAGAGAAGGCTCTGGGGAGACCTTATTGCAGCCTTCCAGTACCTGACGTTGCTGTAATGTTACTAAGGCTACTGTAGTATTACCTTGAGTCAGTAAATCACTCACTATTCAAAAAGTACCTTACAGTATTTTCAAATAACTTGGTCAGCAACAAGCAGGTGGTGCACATACCTCTAAACTTCATATGCAAGAATCAGTGATTCTACTTACGAAATGCAATCCTCAGTTGAATCTGGGCTGGGAGAAGGAGGTAGGTTGTATTTGAATTAAAAGGAAATTTGGAGCACATACAGCCTATAAAGAAAAAAAGGCCTCTCTTTAGTGCCATAAAAGAATTCCTGCACAGGGTTTATTTTCAAAACGTTTCTGTTTTGTTTTCACCATCTGGTATGTTTAAATACTGAAATTCAGCAATGGAAGTTGAATTTGGTTTTGCCTGTTAGTTCTGTTTCTTGAAGAACATATATATGTGTGTAAGTAATTATTGCAATTCAGCTGAGGCTGCTGTGAAATTTGGCAGAGTTAACAGTAGCACTACAGTTGTGCAGCAGCTAGCCTTGTCTGGATTTGGTTTAAAGGTGTGAAGTTAGTCCTAAACATTTAATTGCATGCAAGGAACTATATTCTCTTACCATTTACTGCTAGGTTGGGCTGAAACCTTGTCTCTAGAAGCAGTGTTATTTACAGGGGACTTTTTTAATCAGTTTTCAGACTGTTGTCACTTTCTGCAGTAACTGAGGTGACTGCGTTTGATGCATGTCCCTTTTTCACTGATCCAGATAAATCCAAGACTTGCTCTCTGTTGCCTTGCTTTTTGCACTTCCAGGAGTGTTCCAGCCTGTGGAAAATGTGTTTTGCCATTGGCTCCAGTGGGAACAGCATCTCACTCTCTGTGGAGTCTTAAGTAATTTTCCTCACTAAGTCCACCCCAATAACCTCTTCATGCATTTCACATACTTGTGAAAAGTAAGGTAACATTTGCCACTGGGAATGTAGTGTATGATGTGTCAAGGGGCTTTCAGCCTATTGAATGCTGACGGTTTCTCATCGCCCAGTGTCCCTTTCTATGCTGACAGCACTTGTGAAGTTCTTACTAGCACACATCTACTGTTCTTCAGTTACTTCACAGATAAATGAATTAATTTGTGAATCAATGCTTTGCTGTTTATGAGTCTGGTCTTCCTGACTTATGAATCCAGGTGATTTTTGTTAAAATATCAGCCCTGGAAGGTCAAGTGGAATATAAAGTAGTTTTCTGTCTGCTTTATTCTTCTCCAGAAGACAAGTTTTCTCAAGAGTGGCATGATAGAAAACAGTTCTGTAGTCCAGGTTTATTACTATTTGTGGTTAGAAATAAACCCGAAAACCTGGATTTCATTTTTTTAATTAGATACCAGAAATTGTCTTAAGGTTTCTCTTAGCTGTCTTTTATGGAAACTTCCACACTCTATAAAATGCTTGTAACTTTTTTGAGCAAGGTCCAGAATCTAAAGAAACCTGATCTCTTCAGGGTAATACAGAATATTCTGTATTGTACTTCTTCATCCTTCCTTTTGGTTCTTTTGCTTTTGGGATTTTTTTATCACATACTTATTCCATGTCAGTCAAATACAGTTTGCCAGCCATGGGCATTTAATACCGGAGTACAGTCTTTATGAATTTGGTACACCTTGCAATTTGGCTGGAGGTAGCAGGACTGTTAGACTTTTAAAGCTGAAATGTGGAGAAAGTGCATATGAAACCCAGAGAATAAAAAGAAGAAAAGTGTGTTATTTTAAATAATAAAGGGAAAAAAAATATATATATATATTTGGGAGAGAGAGTGCTTCGAAGGGAAAGTAAGCGAAGCCTACAGAATGGCAGTGTGGTTTGGAGTTTCACGCTTTGCAAAGACGTAAACAGCAACAGATGTTTCTCGAAAATGTCAAGAGAGAATTCATTCCTTTTAGAGCATCCTAAAAACGTATCAGGACAAAATCTGACCAACCTGCCTGAAGAAGGACCAGTGATTTCAGGGCCAAAAGCAGACTCTTCTGATCACGAGGTTGGATCTCTTGCAGAGTATGGGCCATACCTTAGTCTAATAATTGTGTATCACATTTCCACTGGATTGTAGTATATCTTTTTAGGAAGGGCTAAGCAGACTTGATTTAGGGGCTTCATGTGACAGGGCATCCATCTGATTTCTAAGTGAATTGTCATAGCCATTAATCATGCCCTCTGTTAAAAATATTGACTTTATTTCAGGCTGAATGTTCTGAGCATCAGCTTTCATTAGTTGAAATTCCAGTTCGTGTTCTTCAATTTTATTGTTGCTATTTCAGGTTGGAGGGTTAATACCTTCAATATTGATGCCTGCGAAAGCTCACAGGCATGTAAAGAAATATCAAGTATAATGTCACGTCTGTAGAACTTAAAGTAACACTCTTCTTTGGATGATACATTTGAACTGAAGCATTTTTTTTTTCCACAAAGCAATATATATAAATTGCATTAAGTCTGTTTAATTGCATTATGTTGATTAGAAGACCTGCTTTCAAAATGGACTTGAGTCTGCCAACTACTCAAGAGACAGTCTGTCTCAAATCTTCCAGTGACTTTTTAGGTGGAATCTGAAGGAGCAGTGTTTATGCAGATACGCACTCGTCTTTACTCCTCTTCGGATCCACTTTATGATTTTTGAAACTATGCAGAAGAGTCCAGCAGTTACTTTAACTCCAAATATTTGGAGAATATATGTGCCCAGTTACATACATATATGAATCATCACTCTCCACGAACAGGTCACAGAACCTACCCATTATCCCTAGTGTTTAGTAGCCACCAGCGTGTAAGTCACCACGTAAAGTGTGAACAACTCCCAGTACGTGCTTTCTCCTGCCTTGTGTGGCTGTATCTGGGACTTAGGGTTAGAAGAGGGATCCAGATGAGAAGAGATGACATGTCTTACAAAGAAGGCAAACTGGCATCATTCATTCTGATGTTGATGGAGCAACTTGTGCCCATTGTTTCAAAATTGTGAAAGCAGAAATGAAAGGTCAAAACACAAAACCTCTGTATTATTTGCTATTCTAATCTTATTTTCATCTATAGCATATTTTATTTCTCCCTGTATCCAGGATTAAACCAGTTATGACATTTTGAATCATTATTGGAAGAGTAGTTAGCTAAACACCTAACCAAATCTTCTGGTAAAAATAATGGGTCATGACATGCCCTACCAGAAATACATCATGAAAACTTACAGTCGAAAACCCAAGAAAACGTAAGTGTATTTGAATCATAACAATTCAGTGCTTGGGACAGAAGTAGGTAAGAACATACGGGAACATGACCAAACAACTGTTTTAAGGATTTCCAAATCTGCTTTACAGATACCAAAATAACTGTTCCTGCATTTGTAAATAATTTATTTCCTTTTTCCATTTGGGCTACACTACAGTTATTCTTTTTCTTCTTTCCCACGTGACTATCTCAGGAGCATCTAAACCATTTAACACATAATTTAAAGGTGACACTGGAACCCTTTTTTCCTCCACTGCTCTTAGCGATATTTAACCAAAATTTTGCAGAGCTGATGCCAGACGCTGGGTATTGTTCATTCCTAGCATTTGAGGAACCATCTTTTTGAGGAAAACTAATCAATAATTTTCTGAACCTAAATAGAAAAAAGTGATTCCTTTTTTTATTCCTGTTTCAGGAAAGCAGTTTAAATGTACAGTGTGTGAATATACAGCTGCCCAAAAACCACAGCTCCTACGTCATATGGAACAACATGTCTCTTTCAAGGTAAGAAAACATATATCATGCTTATCAATAAGTCATTTAGAAATACGTTGAACTTCACACAACTGCTTAAAATCAGCACATTTTCCTGTTTGGTGACAATTATAGCATTCTAACATTTTAATATTTTGGGAGTTTTGACTTTAAATTCAGACTTTTGAGATAGGGTTGCTATGTTCATGGATGGTTTGGAATTAATATCTTTACTTGCCCAAAATATATGTATATTGCAATATAAACCAAACATCATTGTTGTTTCTGACTGTCAATCCTTGAGAGAGGTAGGTACCTTAAAATAGGTACCTTAAAATATCATAGGTACCTTAAAATAGGTAAAATCTCATAGGTACCTTAAAATATCGTAGGGAAGTAGGAAAGCAAATCCCATACATCACTGTTCATTGCCCACCTTAATTTCTCTGAGTGTTTGACAGTCTAATGTACTATAGATGAGTTCATATACTTGAAGAAAATCGAAGAGAATTAATTTTAAAACACCCCATTTACCTGAAACATGTCTTGGAAGGTTTTAAAGATTGTTATGTTTTTATGAACTGTTTACATTAGAGATACAGTTTATTGTAATAAACTGTAGTATGGTTTTATTCTTAAATTTCACATTGCTTCTCGGCATGATAAGTCTGCTTGTAATGAATTGTGAAATGTTATGTTCAGGAAATAGAAATGAAACTAGTTTCTTTTTGCAGAAAAATCCAGTATGAAAATGTTCGTTTTGAACTAACATTTGATCTTGGCAATGAGCGTATTTCTTACTAAAAGCATCATACTTTTTCATATGCAACATCTTTCATTTAGCTAACAAATCATTATGCTTCTATAAAGTGTACACATCAGCCATTCTTAATAAGTACCAGTGCTACGTACCTCTTTAAAGCAGAAAGGAAGACAATCTTTTGATTCATGATTATAATTTTGGAAGACAAGATATAAGAAAGTAAAGCAGCTCATCTAGAGAGATGATATATTATGAACAAATAATTTGTCTTTCTTAAATACTGGGTTTTGCTATGGAATTACCTTTTTTAAAAGATTTTTTTCTAAATGGAAATACACTATTTTCCATTTTTAATGGCTAATGCACTCATAATGCAGTTCATAGAATCATAGAATGGTTTGGGTAGGAAGAGACCTTAAAGATCATCTAGTTCCAACCCCCTTGCCATGGGCAGGGACCCCTTCCACTAGTCCAGGTTGCTCAAAGCCTCATCCAGCCTGGCCTTGAAGACATCCAGGGATGGGGCATCCACAGCTTCTCTGGGCAGCCTGTTCCAGTGCTTCACCACCCTCGCTGTGAAGAACTTCTTCCTGATATCAATCTAAACCTCCCCACTTTCAATTTAAACCCATTACCCCTTGTCCTGTCACTACAGCCCCTTGTAAAAAGTCCCCTCCCAGCTTCCTGGGAGGCTGGAAGGCTGCAATAAGGTCTCCCCAGAGCCTTCTCTTCTCCAGGCTGAACAAGCCCAACTCTCTCAGCCTTTCATCATAGCAGAGGTGCTCCAGCCCTCTGAGCATCTTCGTGGCCTCCTCTGGACTCGCTCCAACCGGTCAATATCCTTCTGATGTTGAGGGCCCCAGAGCTGGATGCAGCACTCCAGGTGGGGTCGTTCTGACCTCAGACTCAGCTTTAGAACTGCTGACTCAGCACCTCTTTTCAGTCAGCTCTGTCAGCCTGCTTATAAGTGTGGCTATTCAGTGCATTATCAGGAGAACTGCAAAGCACTGAAACAGGTCACTCAGGAGTACTTGTCCCCTTCTAAGGAATTTAGAACTCTAAAGGAGTTGTAAAACTGTCTGTTAGTAACGTGTTGCCTCCTCTGGGACAGTTGTTCGCAAGTGTATCAAACTCAGAGGAATGTCAGTGACCTAAAGTGACCTAATGATAATTTAATCCATCATATTTCCAAGCTCCATAAATTTGCAATCCTGCTATCTAATAGCAGATAGCATACAGGACATATATGGTAGAGAGTGCTGCCAGAACACGCAGTCTGTCTCCATTATTTTCTTGAAAAATAAAACAGTTTCATCAATATAAAAGGAGAGTAACCCTCTCAGAAAAATTGAGTAGCTGAATGTTACAGGACCCTCTGAATTGTAAGACTAAGGGAATCTTAACATCACTTTTCTTCCTTATTTTTGTTGAGTGAAACCTTTAGGCTTCTAAAATAAGGTCATGACCAACAAGCTTAGGGGAATGTTCTGGTCAGCTGCAGACATTTCCCTGCTTTAAATCCATCTTCTGAATCATCAGTTTTGTTCCAGCCATTTTCTGCTAACTAGCTTAGATGAGCCTGGTTGCTGTGTATGAAACATTTTGCATCCCATTCTGAGGTACTTGACTTTTCCCCAGGGACTTTGGTCAATGTCTGTATTCTTTTCCAGGACCCTAATGGTTGTCTCAAGCTTCCTATAATTGATGTATTTCAGTCAGAAGGTTAATCTCAAGGTTAATCTCAAGGCCCAAATGCTTCTTTTCCTAAACTTTTTTCTTTAGAAATGTCTCTTCCTGGTAGTTGAAGGGAGATGAAGATTAAATTAAAGATTAATTAATTTAGTTCTCAAAACTTAGCTCACCAAATGGTCAGATGAATGCAAGTGCCAGTGAAAGGGAAGCAGCTGGGAGCATGTTGGAGAGAGAAGGAAGGGAAAGGGATCAACCCTGTCAGGTATGGTTATGTGTTAAATTAGGTTGACTGTACAGTCCTATTGTACCATCAGTTATTTTAGCTCTCTTACTCCCCCTTTTCAGACCAAAGCTCACGGCAGCTGAGTCATTTCCTTGTAGTAGAAGGTCTCCATGTGGTCAGACGTGTGATCATCAATTATGAAAACACAGTTTACTGAATTACGAAAAGTAGGTAATAATTTCATAATGTTGAGAATACTTGGTGTCTTGCACATAATAGAAAGTACCAAATTTTAGGTAATGATTAGTTACAACTTCCATCTATATTGAATTTTGGAAGGTCTCCTTGGAAGATGCCTAAACCAGAAATTAACATGGTTTCTTGGGATCAAAACTTTGCAGCTTAGACCTGTATCCTGAAGAAGTCAGGAAATAAGTTCTAAAATTTTCCTTTTTGCTCCTAGCCTTTCCGTTGTGCACATTGCCACTATTCCTGCAACATATCTGGTTCCCTGAAAAGGCATTACAACAGAAAACATCCTAACGAAGAGTATGTAAATGTAGGTTCTGGGGAGCCTGCAGCAGAAGCCCTTATCCAGCAAGGTACATGTCCACTGTATAAGACTTGTTATTATTTTTGCTGAAGCAAAGTTGGTGTAAAGGTAAACTTTTGTGCGATAAAGGATTCTTCAGTTTATTGGATGTTATGTGATAAATCATTACTACTTTTTAATAATTTTGAAATGGCCACCTTTTACCCTTCATTCAGTGCCCTTTATTCTTGTTTTCTATGGTTGGATGAACCAAAAGTGTGATTTACCAATGTGCTAATCATTGCTGCATCCATGTATTGTTTTCACTTGTTCGTCTCCTTTTGTAAGTGAAGCATCGTATGTTTCTATCATTCTACTGATAAATTCCTATGGCCATTTTGCCAAGTTGAGCTGAAGGTAAGGTGGAGCAAATGCAAAGGAAGAGACTGAAGGGTAAATGGCAGAAAATTACTCCCCTGCTAGAAAAATGGGGGAGAAAAGACAGTCCAGGTAAAACCAGTTACGAAGTGTTAGGTTCAGAATCTTATAGATGGGCAAAGGAATGACACCTTATCTATGAAGCAAAGCTAAGAATTTGTTGTTACGACGATGGAAAACTTAACTCTAGTTTAAGAATCACCATTAGTCTAGATCTAATCATTATTTTTTAAAAATAATGAAATGTAGTTAGAGTGCACAGAGAGGAAGTCTCAATAGTGTTATTATTACAGTTTAAATGGTGTCACAGACACACTTCTTAGTTTCTACTCTTTTTCCTGGTTCCTCTGTTCTCTGAGTCCTAAATGAGTGGTTCTCCTCTGGTGTTGGCATTGACATGAGGGTTTCAGTAAGTTGGCAGTATCTCAGCATCACAGGGGTGTGATGTTCATCTTGATGTTCATATAAGAGCAACAGATCTGGGGAAGGCTCTGGAGCACAAGTCCTGTGAGGGGCGGCTGAGGGAGCTGGGGGTGTTCAGCCTGGAGAAGAGAAGGCTCAGGGGAGACCTTATTGCTCTCTACAACTATCTGAAAGGAGGTTGCAGAGAGGTGGGTGTTGGTCTCTTCTCCCAGGTGACAAGTGATAGGACAAGAGGAAATGGCCTCAAGCTGCACCAGGGGAGGTTTAGATTGGATATGAGGAAAAATTTCTTCTCTGAAAGTGTTGTCAAGCACTGGAACAGGCTGCCCAGGGATGTTAAATACTTTTTCTTGTTGTCCCTAAAGCTAGTTTTATCCAGCTGTGGATTTCCGTGTTTTTAACTGATCATTTTGGAGTTGTTTATAGCTGTGTGTTCTTCACTGCCAAGCTTGTGGCGCACTTCTTACCACCCCATGCCTGCCCTCGTCTGTGCTGCATCCTCTGTCTCTGCTTCTCAAGGCTGTCATAGCAGACCTGCATTTCTCTACAGTACATCTCTGTGTTAGGAGTCCTAATGTCATTATGCCTACAACAACTGCTTGTTACTGCTGTCTGTGTTAAACTGTAGTTGTATCCCACAAAGACAAAGACAAATAAAACTTAATAGTTGTGGATGCCCCATCCCTGGCCGTCTTCAAGGCCAGGCTGGATGAGGCTTTGAGCAACCTGGTCTAGTGGAAGGTGTCCCTGCCCATGGCAGGGGGGTTGGAACTAGATGGTCTTTAAGGTCCCTTCCAACCCAAACCATTCTATGATTGAGAGTGAAGTTGATAGATATAGACACCTGGTCAGAGAAATTGCTGTCACAGATAAACAAAGTATAGGGAACAAGGATTTTGGAAAATACTGAACATTCAAGATGAAATATAAGAGCTAATGGAATGGCAGAGGAAAGAGAGAATCAGATTTAGTAGTTTTTACATTTATATAGTAGAATAAACAATTATATTCCTAGCTGTCGTTGGTTTTATTTATAAATTTCGTCGCAGCTGCAGTCCTGTATCCTGAAAAGATGGTTGATGCCAATAGTTGCTTTATTTCTGCTTTTTCTGCTTGATACAGGTGTCATACATTGTACCTTGTTCCTGGCAGTGCCTGGGTGCTAGCAGAGGAGACATGGACAAGTAATTGGTTCCCATAATTAGCTTTGCTAATTGCTTCACTGGGCAGGTGAACCAAAGCAGACAATTGACTGTGCAGTCAGGTACCTTTTTTGGGTGTAAAATGTACTTAGACATTCAGGAAGCACATAGCTCCTTCAGTTCTAGCACCTAGCATGGGAAGTGAGAAAGAAGAGGAGAAAGCCAAATTAAATATTAAATTGTCTTGAAAATATTTTGATGCTTGGTAGAGTTTCTTATTTTGTTTTTGAAAATTTTAGAGAGTGTTTGCCTTTGTTTTTAGGTAGAAACTGCCAGCCTTTTTGTAATATCATTTGGGATCTTCCAAATTTCTGATTTTGTTGAAGCAGAATAGAGACAAAAATAATGCAGATGAATTAGATAATGAATTAAATATAATTCTCCTAAAATGACATTATTTCTGAATAGTTTGTCCAAATTGTTCATCTAGTGCAGATCATTTATCTACTGAAGGACATTAATCTGTGTTAAAATAATACTGAAATCACAACATGGAAAGACACTCAAAATTAAGTCTGAGACTCTCCCTTCAAACTTGCACTTTAATGGGGAAATCTGTAACCACATTAAAGAGTTTGGATCTGTGTTATTTGTATGTGACATTTCTTTGTTTCCTTTTTGTCAAAACCAACCAACCAACCAAACAAACTAGGTCTTTGTCTATAAATTCAGGGCAGGGATGTATAGTAGCATTTTACAGTTATTTTCACAGGCAGTGGAAGTTGTCAGGGAACCTGGAGTTTAAAGAGCGGATATTTACTTGATCAGTACGCAAAGGCTCTATTCTGTAGTCATGCTGGTGAAGGAAGAACTGTGGGTTACAGGGAACTTTGTTTAACTTTCCAAATATTTGCACACTGCAAAGAATTATTTTTCCATAGCCACTCTTAAGAATAGGTACCTGAGATTGAATTATTTTATATTAAATTAAGGATCACATTTACAGTGTTTTGAACAATTAAAATTAATTGTATACTAGTTAGGTTTTCCCTCCCCTTTGGGAGCCAGATAAATGCACTTCTGAAAATAATTCTTTTCCACTGGAAATCAAAACTGTAAAGTTGATGCTAATGCAGGAGTAGTCTTATAATGAAGACCTTACGGTGCGATGAGAGAGAACAGCCTTTTGTTTTGTCTGTGGTGGACATGCTTTGTGTGCCACATTGGAGCATTGGGCAGTGATTAATGGGGTAAAATTTAACAAGCCTGAGTGCTGGATTCTGTACCTGGGACGGAGTAACGCTGAGCACAAGTCCCGGCTGGGAGCGGAGTGGCTGGAGGGCAGCCCTGCAGAAGGCTCTGGGGGAGCTGGTTGACAGCAGGCTCCATAGGAGCCAGCAGTGCCCTGGCAGCCAGGAGAACAAACCCTGTCCTGGGTGCGTCACACACAGCATGACCAGTCGGTGAAAGAGGTGATCGTCCCGCTGTGTTCAGCGCTGGTGTGGCCTCACCTCAGGTGCTGTGTGCAGCTCTGGGCCCCAGCATTTAAGAATCACAGAATAATAATGGTTCATAGAATCATAAAATGGTTCAAAGAAGGGTGTTCAAAGTCTTTAAATGCATCCAGAGGAGGGCAAC
>NW_010234117.1:27013-40198 GCF_000690775.1 Eurypyga helias | reverse complement strand
AAAGACGCTTAAGGTCATCCTGTCCAAGTGTTAGCCGAGTGCTGCCTCGTCCACGGCTAAACCAAGGGCCCAAGCACCGCATCCACACCGCTCTCGCGTCTCCTCTCTCTGCTCTTGCCAAAAAGGTTTCTGAAAAGGGCAGCCTTTTCCTGTTCTTACAGCTGGGGCACTTTCTCCCACCACCATCCACCGCTCGCTGTTCACAGATGCGCTGTGCTCTTCTCCCCCTGCGTTACTGTCGTGACTCCAACAGCAGCACTGCTTCCATGGCAAGGCAGGGACTGATGAAATAGGAGTCATTCTTTTATTCCCACTCTTCTAGGCCCGCGTGGAAAACATCAAGCTGACGCGTGAAATCCAAACGCTTGAAACCACCTTGAGGGCTCAGGGAGAGCTGGTAGAACATCAGCACTTCATGGACTTTGAGCACATGAAAACAGAGAATCAGAAACACGGCAAAAAAATTGACCACCTCAGCGATGAAATCCTGAAGCTCAGACAGAAGGTATCGAACGCGGCGCACGTTCTCAGCCACTTCAGGGAGAAACTGCAGTTCGTGGAAGCAGGAAATCAAGGCAGAAGGGCTGAACTGATGGACATCGAGACCGCCTTGTCGCAGAAGAGAGACGTACTGACCACAACCAAACAGGCCAGGGACAGACTGCGGAGAAACAATTTGGAACTGCAGCAGAAATGCGGGCTGCTTGGAAATGAGATGTTGCTTCGGGACTTTGAGGAAAAGGTGGATACCTTGGAGCTGCTAAGTCAGCGATTGGAAACACTGAAACGTCACCATGCTGCTCTGATCCTTACCTGTAGGCGAGTTCAGAAGAAAATCCAAGAAGCCAACTCCTCTTTCCTTGCTGCAAATCACTGAACAAAGGGAAGCGTGAAAAGAAATAAATGTTTTCTGTAATTCTCATTTTTAACATGCTGCTTTTTGTAAGTCTTGGGGAATACATCACACGCCTTTTCCACGTGGTGTCACTGTTACCCATTCAATGAAGTGACGGTAGTTACTCATTCTGAATGCAGACATACACACGCCTCTTAAACAAAAAGAGCATCAGCCACACGTCTGCACTCCTGGAAAACCACGTTGGCATTCAGTCCTTTAAGGCCACGGCAATCCTGTTTCAGCAGACCACTTGCCATACCCTAACTCATCTCCTGATCCTGCCACCCTCTGTGTGGATTTTATAATTCGACATCGACTTCATCCGCACAACAACTGTACCTGCTTCCTGGGCCATCGTAAGGGGGAGTTCCCACAGGTGAGGCTGAGTTGGAGAGAAGCTCCTTGTCAATGCCTGACGTGACTGGCATACGGCCAACATACTACAGAAGCACTAATCACTTGCCCATTCTGTTAATATACTTGCCTGCCGAGTTTGCCATGGTGGTGCACAGGAAGAAAAGTTTGTTACTTTAAGAACTGTTTTCATAGTATAAACAGAGACACAAATCTTACCACTCAAAACTAGAGTTTTTAATTTTTTTGGTCTTTCAGCTTTCGGGGGTACTCAGCCATGCCCTCCTCACTCATGGGTGAGGCACTGGAACAGGTTGCCCAGAGAAGCTGTGGATGCCCCATCCCTGGAAGTGTTCAAGGCCAGGCTGGATGTGGCTTTGAGCAACCTGGTCTAGTGGAAGGTGTCCCTGCCCATGGCAGGGGGGTTGGAACTAGATGGTCTTTAAGGTCCCTTCCAACCCAAACCGTTCTGTGATTCTATGGGTGTGCGAACAGGTAGAGCAGTGTAAGACCACCTGTTTCTGTCCCCTCTTCACTGCTCAGCTACAGCACATCGGAATGGCAGAAAGATAGATTGAAGGGGAGGGAGCAACACATTTATGACTGTACAGCTCACAGAACTTCAGCCACAGGAAGCAGATTCCCCTTTCAAAAGAGTATGTTCTTTAAACTCCAGTTGCCCTGTGACAAACAGTGACTGAGACTGATCTATCTCCTGCAGCTCTTGTGGCATTATGCTTGATTTAAGACACAGGATGGATGTCAAGAACACACAAACAGGCGAGTGAAATGTTGGAGCTCTGATATCCTACGTTCTCACTGCTGACGGAATTGTGACTTTGGCAGGCTCCTTGCAGGCCATCACTAGCTGATGTGCCCAGTTACCACACCCGTCCTACCTAGGTAATTGGCGATTTCGATGTGTGATACCACTACTGTGCTTAGCTCGACCAGCAATCTTTAGTCCCATTTTTAGGCACAGATTTTAGTGTTCACCAGCTGTGAATTTTGCAGGTAAAAAGCCACAGCCCAGTGGTGGAGACTTTTGGTTTTCTGCCACAGACTGGAATTACATGCTGTGGGACCAGTACTGCCGAGCCGTAGTTGAGCTGCTGGCTCTAGTTCCGACATAAGCTGCATATATGCATTTAAACAAAGTACTCAAGCCACGGAAGGCACTTAACTGGGGATAAAAGGTAAACTGACATAGACATTCCTGGAATAGGTCACAACTTTGTCTTTGAAATCATCTCTGAAGTAGGCTTTCTGAATTGCCCGGAGATTTAAAAGACAAAAATGATGAAGGAGCTTATTACACTGCTGAAGGTTTAAATCTTGTTCTTCTGGCAAAGTGAAGTGAGAGCTCAGTAATTTCTTACCCTTAGTGCAGTCATGCAGTAGCAATTCGGTTATGTTCTTCTACGGTCCTTAGCGTTCTGCAGAGCCATTGCGTAAGGACAGTGCAGCGGCGCAGGCTCTCGGTCTGCCAACAGCTGAAGTGCGCTCTGTCCCCAGCAGCTCAAACACACTATTCACCAAGAGACATTACACCACTAAGATTCAAGAACTTTCACAAAATACCAGTACATCTGCCTCTGCCTGTTGCTGCTGGACAGTAAATGGAGAGGAGTGCCAACCACTTGTCTTCAAGATAAGAGATACCAAAATCATTACCTTTCATCTCACACTGTGTTACCAAAAGCCAGCTTCTCTCCTACTGAAGAGCAGCTGTCACACATGTCGAGCAGCCTCCCGGTGTTCCACGACACTGTTTTCATAAGTAAGGATGATTAGCAGTCAACTCCAAAAGAGAAGTTTTGACTTCTTCCAAATTCCTACCAGGAACATTCTTCGTCTTCTTGCTACTTTTGGCTTAAGACATACAAGCCTTCTTTGAACTTCTTAATCACTACTGAGCAACAAACGTAGACAGACGGAGGGAGGAGAAGCAGGGAAAGCAAACGTTAGATGCTTTTCATTGCTGCACGTCTGACATCTGGAGAAGGCGAACACCTAGGGCGCAGATGAGCTAGCTTTGAACATCTGTGTGCTGCGACACATACGATGTCAACCGCTATCAGTATCACATTGGGATGGGCTTACATAAAGCAGTTCTGGCTTTAAGTTCCAATCCAGCAATCCAACAGGAAGTTAGTTAAGTACACGGAAGTGAGAGGTGTGTTTACTGGAGAAGCCAGAACGGTGGCAGCTAAGTCTCTGCATTCCTCACATGCTCTTGCTGCACAGGTACTCTCTTCTCTCCCTTGCTTTTGTCTAGCTTTTACCTAGTGCTTTAACCTCTCTGCAGTGAAGTCAGCAACAGGAACTTTCTCCCCTTTAATCTCTGAAGTTATGCCTATATAAGAATTAAAAGAATACTGCCTTAAATTGAGCACGAAAATGCCTGGAAATTATGCAACTTGCCATAAACCAAGATTTCTTCTTCAAAAACAAAGACCAGGTAAGGTATTCAAGCATTTCTGAGTTCTGCACATCTCACAAAGATGTATTTACAGCTATTTTTCATAATAAATTTATCAGGTCTCAGACCTAATCCAGAGAAAGGCATATGAAATGGATTAAACCATGGGCACCGTAAGTATCAAATCTTCTAGATGTCACATGTAATATAAAACATATTTTAACGTAAGAACTTGGAAAGCAGCACCAGAAAATCCTCTGCCTGCAGTACCTAAATGTCCCCAAGTCCTGCTTTTGGACAGACAAAAGCTGCTGAAAAAGCCTGTGAAGAAAAAGATAGGTACTTGAACTTTTAATTTCTGAATAACAGTGACAATAGGTGATTAAAGTAGCTTTACATGACTTTATTTAACAAAACCATATATTTACAGTTGAAAAAAGTTCCAGTTTGATACACATATCTAAACAAAACAAACTTGGTAACTTCATAAAACCCATTTAAACATGATGTACAGGGGATGTATCAACAGTTCTCTATAGGTCATCCTAGTTTCTAGAACATTCAAAAATAAGCTGTTACAAGGTACCTTTTTTCCACATTAAATTCTTTACTAAACGAAGTATCGTTATTCATTGATTGCTGACTGAAGTTGAAAAACGGCCTCATCGTAAAGTGCAGGTTGTACGGAATTCCAAACCTGGTTGAAGTTTTCTGGTTTCTCTAACCTGCTGCATGTACAGTGGCAGTTACAGACTCGTGATGCATTGCAGCGTTTTTGTTTTTCTTTAAACCCATGAAGAAAAACAAGTTTGCTCGATTGGGACACTTGCTCAGACAGAAATGACAGAAGATCTCAGGCATCATGTTACAGATACTCTCAAGCACCTGAACAATAAAATCGTCAAAATCTTTTATGCAATCCCTGAATTTATTACAGAAATCTTCCTTAATAGCTACTTTAAAAGATTTGGTATGCTGCAAGACACTTAAAAAGCTCAGTGGTGTGTAATTCTTTGCCCTCACTACTCACCTCTGCTTTTATCAAAACTCAAGCGTTCCCTTCACGTCAGGCTGCCGAGAAGGTGAAACGATCGCATCTTTAGGCAGGGGGGTTCTTTTTGAAAATGTATTTTGTTTGAAAACAAACTGTGCAAAGCTCCTTATTGCATTGCTTTTCTTCATTAAAGAACATACCTTATATACACAAAGAAATCATTTAGAAAATATATACATCTTCTAAGAACAGAAAGATCAGATCACAGAACAAAGTAATTACATCTGCAAGTAACAAACAGTGCACCTGTTGCAGCAGACCTTCTTCCCCCCACAACTATGCCCATGTTCACTCTTACATTCAGCATCTTAGGAAGAGGAAAAAGGGGAAGAGGCTGTTGATGGCTGCAAAGATACCTAGTGGCTGAAGAATGCATTTTAACCAGGCAGATGAGCCACGCTTGTAGACTTGGTTTAAAAGGAAATACAAATCTAGTCGCAGTGAAGACTTAAATCCCAAAGCCAGTTATGGTACCACCTGAAAATGTACACTGAGGAAAAAGTTCTGCGTTTAACAAACTGTTCAAAAGCATAGTGCAAATGTTTCAGACGGTAGGCCCCTCATGTCCTTCATGGAAAGGCGTATTTGTTGTAGAAACAGAAAAAGTAGTATTACAAAACACTTACTGACCTCCCAGCGTTCTACTGCACTTCAAAGCAACGTAGCATACAAGCACCGGCCACTGAAGGCCCAAAGCTACGCTAATCCTGGGAGAACTAACCTGTTTCATACCAACGTCTTGATGTCTATTTTCAGTAAGTGATGACCTAAAAGAAGTCTTATGGAGGAATTAAGATGGCCAACCAAAACCACACATCCCTGTGCCGATGGACAGGAAAGAGAGGTCAGTGAGGTTTCAGACTTGCCAGCTCATTTGCCTGACACATCTTCCAAAGCGATTGGAGTCCTCACCTACCAGGGAACCTTGCTCTCTCTTCAGCACTGCAATCAAACTGTCCCTCACAGAAAGGACATTTGTACCAAGGGCGGCATTTTGATTACCTCCCACAGTCCTTTACATTCTATGTTGAGTTGAGCAGTGTGCAACTGTCATTCTCATTTTTTTAAATTCAGACAATGCCAAAATAATCAGCATGAAACAGACTGAAGAGCAGTGGGAAACCATGTATCTAGAGAATTTGGTAACGCCTGTTTAGAGTTAACACAAATATTGCTTTGGCTAGTTTCCCTTTACAGTGATCATCGTTAGTTACAAAATAGATTTCACACTACACACTAGGCAATAAACATTCTTGTAAATCAGAGGCACTCGTGATTTACAGTTCAACATTCAACTGAATGCAGAGGGAACCTAAGCTATGTAACACAATTATGCAACCCCAGTCTGCAGTCTCTGCAACTTGCTCCCATCTATTAGAGGCTGGATAAAACCCTAGGAAACGACACCTTGTACTTCTCCCCAACAGGATTTGTCTGGCACATTCCCTAACTTCTTTCGCTTGTCACTACGTGCAAACCAGCTCCACGTAATGCCTTCCCACTGTGGCAGCAGCAGCTTCAGGAGATCCCACAGAACCATTTCTTCCCAGCAGGACCGTTGGCTTCCCTAACTTCTCCCCTACACCCTTCCTCCGCAAGTTTTGCCAGTGAGCAGAGCTGGGTTTAAAACAAATATGAAGTTGCTTTTAACCATTTCTCAACTACCTGCTCAGCACAACGGGAGAGGCGGCACAGGACTAAGCAGCTGGTAGGCAAGAACACCTCGAAACGGCACTGCCCCAGAGGAGGGAGACATGGAAACGTACATGTATGTGACCCTGTGTTCCAACAGCGTAAAGAGTACCACCGGGAAATGATACCAGCTTAATTCCAGAAACCCCACGGTGAGTTTGGAATCTAGTCTGATTAATGGAACTTCTTCCATGTGCATCCACACTGGAAACAGATTTCCAAGGCATCCTGAAGAGTAATTGGTTCTGCACTGCTAGTGTGACTTCTCTTCCAAGTTTACTTTCTAGTTAACTTTTTCTTAAAGAATGGAATGTAGCACTACACAATTTCTTTGGTAAACGGGACCCACAGCCTATAAGACAAGAAGCATTTCTAAAGAAATGGTCCTTACATAATTTAACTATAAATTCCAGCACCAGTTATTACAAATCCAGATCCAGCTACTGTCATGGGTATGGGAAATATATCCTGCCTAAGAATGAAACTGGGGAACAGTTTTCAAAGCAACGGACATTGCTGAATGCCCAGTATTTGAAAACATGAAGGAAAAGAAAAAAAACCACATAAACCCTGTGTTCACTGCCCTCATCAGAAGGACAGAATGTGTAACGCTGTCCACAGCAAATGCTCATTCCACTGAAGTTTAAGGCTAAGCCTAGGTTTCACTTATAAGGGGTTTTATTCCCCAATTTCCTTCTTCCTCCTTCTCCCCACCCCCTCCCCCTTTAAGGCTATGCTACTACTAAACAAAACTCGGAAATAACACTTGGATTTGCAGGCTCATACATGTCCGACAGTATGCAACACTTCTGCCACTTCAGCTCTCTTGCCGTGAGTCACCGGAGGCAGCCATGATTTTAACGTTTGAGTGAAGGACTTCCTTTTTCCATTTCCCGGTTATCTTTCTGCAGAGCAGCCAGTATCTAGATGTTTCAGGGAATGAGAGAGAAAAAAATGTGTTAGATTTAAGAAGTGACTCAATAAATCATTGTCTGAGAGTTTCCAATCTCTCTGAACAATACTATTTTAGCTATCAAATGTAATCCAATTTAGAGAACCTCTCCGCTGATGGAGACCTCTCCCGCAAGTCCCTGTGGCACAGTAGATACAAATGGATTTAACCAAGGTTTAAACTCAATCTCCCCCCAGCACACACTTTCGAAGGCCAGAGATGAGGTTCTTGCCCAGATTACACAAGTCCAGCGCTATTAAAGGACACTGCCTGAGGGGAAGTTATAATTCTCAAGATAAATGGACTGCCTAAAACCACCGAAAGGGAGCAGCACCACATTATCTGAGTTCAGGCGCTAACTGGTGCTTCTCTGGAGCATGTCACATGCATCTTTTTCTGAAGCAACACGTCCACGTTTGCATCCACGCTGAAGATCTGCATTTCCTATTACCCGACCCACAATTTTGTTTTGCTAGCCCTCGTGTAGAGGGCACAATAATAAACAGTTCCCACACTGCTTAACGTGCTCCCTGCCCAGCAGCATCCCCAAGAATCCCTGGAATTGGAACATACTGGGGGACATTTCATCTCAAAGAACTCCAGCTACGAGTACACAGCCTTCTTTTACCTCTCCGACCAACTTCAACCCAACCTCTGCACCATCGGAATTAACAGGTGAGTCTAAATCACTCACAGGGCTATCACACAACGCTGCCTATGCTTCGACACAAAAGCATCCAGAGCTGTCGCGACAGAAGGGTCCGACAAGGGTCTGAACAGAGCCACAGTTGGCTCACTGTTCAGCAACTCCTGCAACTGGAGAGAGGTTTCGGTGAGGTTCTGACACTCAGGGTAAATCAACAGCTCCTCAGGCAAATGGAGTTAGGAGAGTTTCAAGTGCCATAGTAACAGTGTCCTTGGTGGAAAAGAGTTAACCTTTTTAAGGAACCAAAGAATGACACCAAAATACTGGTCTAGAAAGGCAAACAAACACAGACGTTAAGCCAACTAAGAGCTCTGATTCTTTAGCTGTTTGGAAACCTTTATGGAGCTAGGATCTAAAGCACAGAGATTACAGAAATGCTAAGGCTGTTCTACCACCTCCACTTCTCTGCTGCTGAGGGCAAAGCAGTGGGTGTATCCACAGCCGCTCACATTTCAGGCTAAGGCTGTATTAGCACAAGGCCCTAGAGTTCTCTGTAGGTAATTCCAGAAGCAAACCAGAGCTTGCAGGTTTCCTACTGACAACCAGAGTCCTTGTTACCAGAAGTGCCGTGTTCGTGATTCACCCGGACTCCTTTCAGTCTTTAGTTTCCAGATCACGTTGTCAGTGGCCAAAGGAAAATGAAGTGGGAGGAGAACATAAAACCAACTCATCACCAGGACTGTGGGATCCAGATTCATCAGCAGCCCACAGCATTTTAGATGAAATCCTACTTACCTCATCACACCAGAATGTGACCCACAGGACACAAGACCATAACTACCGCGGTAGAGCAAGATGAAAGGTTCAGTAAGCGCATGTTTTCTGCGTGCCAGATACACCTATTACTGAGATGTGCAGCTGAATGTGACCAAACACACCCCTACAAAGAAGCAGTACCTCAAGCTCTGCTGCTTGCTTATGCACTACAGCTACTGTAACCAAACGAGACGATGCTAGAGATGGGAACACGAAGCCCACTTTTCTAAGCACAAGAGCACCCTGCATCCTCTTGGAACTCGTGCCCTTGTCAGTCTGTCCATCATGTTTACCTTATGGGTAGTTCGTCCATCACAAGGGACACTCATTTTGCTACTTTGAAAAGGTATTACCCTGCAGAAAATACACGGATACTACAGCAAGGCACCTGACTCCTACAACAGCAGTCAGAAGCGATTATCCAGCTAGGGAGCATCCCAGCTGCAGCACACACTGTGGGCGTGTGCTGCCACAGCCCCAGCACTGCTATGAGTCCTCCTGCGCAACCAAATCACACACTACCAAAAGCCTGTCTGTCCCAGAGCTGCAAAGTTCAGGTTTCTGAGTCCAAACTCATCCTGGTGAACATTAAAAACCTGAAGCGAGGTAAGAGGTCATCACAGGTAGCATCTTAGTATCAGGAAACATAATCCCATACGCTCTTTGTCTTGTTAATGTTTCTAGGTTGGTACCTCAGCAACTGAGGAGTCCCAGTAAGTACATGATGTGAGCAAACTCACAGCCCCTACCCAGTTATGGCTTGGAAAAGGACAGCAGGCTAGAGAGTGCAGAGGTTTTCCTGATGGAAACTTACTCAGCTACCTGGTGAAGAAAGGCAGTGGGTGCAGAAGTCAAGAAAGGTAAGAGGTCAACCAATACCAACCCTATAGCGTGCTGTCTTTTGAGATCTACCTGCACCTCAGTTCAGCAGCATTTTTTCTTCAAAAAGTGAAAACTGGAAATTCCAGTGCAGTCAGAATGCAGCTGATGAAGACTCAGAGGAAGACTGCTTGGGCTAGGTTATGCTGAAGTGTCAAAGACTGAAAACGACAGACTAAGTACGGCTATTACTTGGCAGAACAGAACCACTGTCTCCTCTTCCCTGCAAAGGAAGTCCCAGTAGACTCAGAATTGATCGGTATGTGATCCTCACCCACAGAAGTCATGTTCAAAGAAAGTGAGCCATCTGACCGAGGAACAAGTCCAGGAGGTTACTTGTAGAGACACTGCTGGCTGAAAAAAGTTCTGAAGGACAGAAACAAGGCTGGGTCTGTACTAGGAACTTCGGACCAAGCCCAGAAGGTAAATGCAAACTAAGCTGTGAGGAAAGCTGTGTCAGGGAGGAAGTGCAGTCAGCATACTGCTTGTAGCTGGGCAGCGCAAGCTGTGCTCCCTTACACACAACACAAGGCTCAGAAGGCTACAGCTGAATTGAACCAGCAGTCCCACCCACCCACAGGCAGACTACTGCTCCAGGAAAGAGCCATAAATTCCCATAACCACTACGTTTAACACCACCTTTCAGTTTCACTGTGATAAAAAAGAATGGATAAACTGGGCAGAGCTCTAACACAACATGTTTCGAAGCAGGCCGTATTACTGCTCTGAAGGAAAAAAAAATATGGAGTTCACACTCCAAATCCTATGGACTACTTTTGACCTAACTCCCAGCATGATGACTGTTAGAGCCACAGAATTTCCACATTCCGGTGACACGCTTGCATATTTTTTCCTTTAAGCTGGAATTTATTTGGAATTGCAGCGATGACACTACAATTTTTGAAGGGCTTCAGTGCTAAATTCCAGTGAAGAAGTCAGAGATGTTGTAGTCAGTTCTTTACAGCCCAAAATCAGGCAAACTCGATCCTTGGGGATATTAAGATGGCTGTATGATGGTGTGTGCTGACAAACTGTCCTCCCAAAGAGGAACTGCCGCTTTGAAGTATCAAGTTGTAATGCTGCTAGCAGCCTCTGTAATTAATAAGTTTAAAAAAGTCATACGATATTTTACTTCCTTGTCTCCACCCAACATTTCAATTCTGAATGTTGACTAAGCTCTCCCTTTCCAGATGAGAAAATACTCTGGGAATCCACACCCCTGAACGTATACTGAAAGTATGGAGCGCGCCACATAGTCCTACCTACCGGTAAAATCAAATCCTAGCTCTGCTACAACATTCTTCCAGATGGTGTCAAACCCCATGCTTGTGAGTACAGAACAATCACCTGTTACCAAAGATCAACATCCTCTTTACCTGAGCCCACTTCTTGTTTCTACTTTGCATCTGAATGGCAGCAATAGATGTGAAGAATTCTTCCGAGGGCAAGTCCTCTGGTAGCTTTGTTAAAAACTGGGCTATATGAATGAAGTCCATTTTGGTCAAAATATCTTCAAAAAGTCTTAATATTCCCAGGGCTGTACGGAACAAGAACTCTTCTCCATCACGGCAGAACACATCCCAGACACGACATGCCAAGTCCAGTGGCAAAGATTTGCTGTACAATGTGAATATCCTGAAAAACAGTGAAATTGATTTCAGCATTACTGAATAAGTAAAATGTCTTGGATACTCACAGAAGTACACGGAGTGATTATTAGGTAAGTTTGAGGCTTCTCAAATATTTGTATCTGAATACTGTTTTATTTCAGAAGTACTTGTGCTGGTTGATGCACAGCAACACCTGAAACAAAACTGTGTAAGTTAAGGCATCTTGCTATCTGAGTCCCCAAGTTCAATTTTTGTGGATCACAGAAGAAGGAGCAATATCCATGGTTTTACGATGGACATGCCCTGGCTGCATGTATGATCACAGGTGTATTTAATCATCACTTCAGAGTTGAGGACTGATGCACTTCAGGCTGTGAGAAGACAAACAGCTGACTCTTAAGACATACTGCAAAGGGAATTTCGTGGGTCAGATGAAGACGTGTAAAATTAACTCTGTGTTCCAGGCCTGACTGACTGGCAAAGTAATAACAGCACGAGATTTGGAGGAAAGATCAGTTTAAACCCTAGTGAGCTGAGATACACACAGGATGTCCAGAGAGAATGCACAGCTAGCTATGATAAGATGGCGGCTCAGCGTACTTGAACGGATGTGATCCCCAGGAGTGAATTAACAGCAGCACAGCACCTCCTCCCAGTTGCTAATCCTGCATTTTCTGCAGGAAAGGAAACTGTCAAGAGCACATTTCCTCCTCCACCAAAACGCTGACGGCCTTGCAGCCAGCAACATGAAGATGCCCCCTATTCCTTCCTCTGTCCAACACTTTGCTACACGACAGCGCAGTTCTCGCTGCCACTAGCACCATCGTAACAGCAAGCAGAGAGAATTAACGTTCCTGGAATCACGTTATAGTATATAAGGAAAAAGAGTTAGTGACTTATTTTTTTTCCCCTTCAGAATGGAGAGAGAGAACATTTCTCCAGAGATGAACAGCACAGAATAGCTCCATAAAACTGCTAATAACTCCTTCTCCGGCAGAGGTCAGCAAAGCCTCGTACCTCAGTAAAACCTTTCCATGCCTTTTGACGCAAAATTTAATTTGAAGTATGCTGAATTGAAAAGTAGTTCTCATGTTCAACACCCAACACCCCACCCCAATTTTTTTATTAAGGAAAGTCGGGTTGACATTAAAAAAATGCAATGGAACAGATATATACACACACACATACATAGGTATAGAATATTGATTAGTCTATTTTCACAGCAAATTCTAATAACCAAAGGTTTTCTGCAGTATCTACTTTTTACTATGTAAGATTATTTGAATGACATGTCATCATATATCCGGCCTCTCTGTGACTCAGTGCATTTTAGGAAAACGTATTCATTTTACAAGCAGCAAGATGAAACTAAACCATTTGCACACATTCAGGTGACAAGTAAATTGCAGGTTTAGGATCCTTCAGATTATAATTTTTTCTATTTTTACATCTCATTGCAATGTTTTTATAACAAGTGAAAAAAAATTAAATTCTGTTCCCCAAAAAGCTAAATTAGAAGTATAAAAATAAGCAAGTAAGATGTAGAGTCTGGGATAAAAAAACCACTATTATTCATATATGTATTTTATGTACATATATGAACATGTAAAAGTATCACAGAATCACAGACTGGTTTGGGTTGGAAGGGACCTTAAAGACCATCTAGTTCCACCCCCCCTGCCATGGGCAGGGACACCTTCCACTAGACCAGGTTGCTCAAAGCCTCATCCAGCCTGGCCTTGAACAATTCCAGGGATGGGGCATCCACAGCTTCACTGGGCAACCTGTTCCTGTGCTTCACCATGATAGCCTCTTCTTTGGGTTACTGGCTGATGATGCTTTGCAGACTTCGCACACTCTTT
>NW_010234117.1:1137-26939 GCF_000690775.1 Eurypyga helias | reverse complement strand
TTGTCTATACGCACACACAGAGGAAACAGCAACAGCTTTTCCATTTAAAAAGAATGGTGTAATGGGAAGCAATTCAACCGAGTCCTTTCCTGGTCACCATGGAGAAGGCAAACGCTCAGCAAAAAACTAGTCATGGTTCAAGATAAGCAACAATGCCTCTTCTTTTAAAATCTGGTTTTATTCACAAAAGCTATTACTCTGTCATGATTCAAACCTAACCCGAATAACCCATGTGTATTAAATCTGCAGCTATGCAGAAAATGAACTGTCAGAAGAAATAGTCAGAACTATTTATCAGAACAGTGCTTTTTGTAGGAAAAGATTTACCCTCATAAAAAAGCTGTCACGTCAAAAGGTATTTGACATTGATCTCTTCATAATTTAAGAGCAAGTGCAATTTGCAGGAAATTGGCAAGGCAATTTTCATTAATACTAGCATGGAACTAATGCATTTGAGACCTAAGAATGGAGATCGGACCCCCTAGAATAAGCAGTCAAACAACAGCAGGAATCACTACTGCTACAAATGGATGCAGCGTTTGCTTCCTTCAAACATTTCCTACTGAAAGACATTTTTCATTAGGCATCTGAGCTACTGCTCTGGAACCCAGCTGAAATTTCTTACAGTGATACAGCAGGTGCTAGACTAAGCCAGCTACAGCAGCAGCTCCCAGCAGTTCCAGCACACCACCTGCACTCTATCTGCCCTTGCTGCACTGCAGGACCATTTTCTGCTACAGCCTCTTCCAACCCACTGAGCTCCCAGGTGCTGACTACACAGCTAGCTAGCAGAGGTGTGCAGTGTCCAAGCACGGTAAACGCAGGCTGCTGGCCGCTATCTGGAAGAGGGAAAAATCCCGAAGTACCAGAAGCTCCTGCTCCTCCCAACCCTGCTGCTGATGAAAGTGTAGTGTGAGACAGCTGCATGATATCCTGGCTGGTTTGCTACTCACAGGGAAAGCGTATGATCATGTTGCCAAGAAAGCACTGTTACCACGATAATCACAGGCTGTGGTTTCTTTCCTTTGTTCCTGTTTTTTAATTTACCCTTTTTTCCCCCACCCCTTTTTTCCCCCCCCTTTTTATTTATTTTTTAAGTCTTCATAAGCTGTGGTTAGCAACAGCACTGAAGACAGATACGGCAGATTTTGGATTGACAACTCGTGCACAACAATGCTGATGCAAATTATATCTCAGATATTCTTGCACTACACAATCTCTTCCCATGTCTGTAACACCACAAAAATATTGCTGCAACTTCAGATTTCAGCTGTGGAAACTGATAAACTCACTCGCCTTTTAAACTTATTCTTGGATCTTCCCCTCCATCACCCTGATACCGATTTTTAGTCGTTACAGTTTGTATCAATTTCAACTACATCTGCTTTGAGACAAAGACTGTCTTTCTAAGTGTTCATGCATTACTTTGTCATGTAGTGGGTCTCTGTTCCCATTAACACCTTTAGAATTACTGCAGTAAGCTTGTGGTAACAGTTTTTAAAATTTTACTAAATAAACAGTACAGTTAAAAAAAAAAGTAGAAGCATTTACTTTGTTCCTTATAAGGGAAAGAAAAAGTATAATGTTATATACAACACTGACTGCAACAGAGCAACTTGTTAGCACTCAGTAAATCTGATGCTCAGCAACTCACACAGTGTTTGTATTGCATTGGATACATTGTAGAATGCAATTTCCCACCAGCCACAAGCACCCAAGAAGCCCTGCTCTCCCACCCAGCAGTACCACGCCACACGGTGTTTCACCGGATTCCACCCTACCCTTCAGTGACATAAGGATGAGCACACCCTGCATCGGGCTGAAGACTCTCATCTTCTGGAGTCCGGTAACAACTGCCACTCAAAAAATCAGGACGGCACCAGAAACCTTTGGACAGAATCAGAGTCCATTTTTCCTTTGAAAAGGAGGCATGCATTTAAAGCCTTGAGCTTCGTTTTTATGGGGTGGTGGAGAGTTACTGGCCTGACACGGACTATGTTTTTCTTAATGTAACAGAGAGCAAGCTTTTAAATACTTCACTGGAAGTGCCCACTACAAACGTGGGGCTTGGACCTTTATCATAACAAGCAAACGGTGTCAGTAGAAAGTTAACGTTCCCAGAGCACAATCACAGTCAGGGCGGTAATAAAGAACCATTGATCAACCCATCAGTACAAACAAAGCCCTTGGCTACAATTATTGCCAGAATCATTTTTCAGAGTAGGGATAAAGAGGTGTTTGTACAGCGGCAGCAGCCCATAAATAGACAGCATGTGTCCTCTGCAAATCCACACTGCTCTGCTCACAAGGGCCTGCAGTACATCAGCTGATGGAGCAGAGAGGCCAAAACCGGGCTGTTCAGACACACCACTTCCCCTCTGTTCTCTGTGAACCTGACTGTATGTTGCTCTTTACAACCCTCCCATAGTCTATTCCCCTTATATTCCTCAAAAAAAAGTAGAAACCTGCCTAGCTTTGGAATTCTTACTGTGAGATTTATCAGTTGGAGTTCTGGCCTGAAGCACATGGGGCCTTTTTAAAAGAGATGCCTTACTTCTGGTAGGTACCTGCTGATAACCATGCCACTGCACCTTTTAATTAAGTCCGTGGCGTTTTCCCATCACAGAAGCACTGGCAGGGGAAGCTCCCCTCCCTAAATCCTCTACAGCCCCAAGAGAACCCAAAGCAGCATGGCATCACCTGCGCAGCTGGGCCCACCTAAATGCACAGCATTTATTTTTCTTGGATTGTATCCCTTCAACAAACCATTTAAGCATACCAATTTTACTGCATTCCCCGCCGCACTGGTTACAGGAAGCAGCACAAAGGAGAGTAGTTGATTCCACTGTAATTGCACCAGGAGCAGGAGGGTTTCCCAGCAACTGGTCTGTGCGGCACTGGCTACTGGAGCCCTCCCAGGGCTGGCACCAACTGTGATTTACTGCACACATGCCTGCACAGTAACCATGCCAGCCACCGGAATAGCAGCAGGCATGCCTTTGGAGCTCAGAACAAACGCACATTTAAACAAAAGTAATGTTGTTAGAGCAAGGCTGTTTCGGAGAGATTTTTACCTACAACCAAAAGGCCTGTTTATTTGGAGCAACACTCTACTATATTCTTCCCTGACTTTAAACACACTGAAACCACTTTCTTATCTTTCCGGAAACAGTTCTGTTTTTAACAGAGTGATATCTGTACTACAGCAAATTCACTGTCAGCCATGAGCCACAGGCAAATAAGCATCATTTTCCAAAGTCCTTAGCTTTAATAGTTACTTACTTGTGAGAACACAGACCCACATGACTTCTCCTTACACCTTTTCTATACGACTTCCTAGAAGTAATGGTAGGACAGCACATACAAAGTCCAATTTGCTAGGTTTCCACCGGCCATTAAAAAAAAAAAACCCAAACCATCTAAATCTGCTTGCTACAGAACCAATGTAATTTAAAGTAGAAAGTATATATGCGCATGCGCACACACATCTGTATACATACACTTAGATACACCTGCACGCACACACATATATTGAAATATTATACCTAAATCTTACACAGTCGAAGACCAACTCCACTGTCCAACAAAATCAAAGAAGAGTGGAACAAGCTTTCTAGCTCGAGACAAGTGTGAAAAAAGCTTCGTATAGGATTGGGCAGGACCACCTCGACTAGCCTACGCTCCTGCGCAAGACCACAGTGTTGTGACTCTCTGGGGATGGGCAGTGAACAGTGAATTGTCCTTGGGATTAAAGCAAACAGCTTTAATATGGATGCAGGTAGTCAGCAAGACACACTAAGGGCTGTCAGCCCACTGGTACAACGACCCTGAGAAGCACCACCCACAAGCACCCCTGACAGAAGATTCTTTCGAGTGCTCTTAATACACACAGAAGGAACGAAAGGGAGGCCTGATGCGCCCCACGCACTCAGGCTTCAACACTTCGGTTCCTTGCCCATAAATCAGTAAATTATTTTTTAACCTATAAATGTGCACAGAGAGAACAACTGATCACATAAATGTTCACTCAAGAAGATACAGTAAAGACTGGTCTCTCAAAGCAAAGCTGCTGAGGGGAATTCAAACCTTCAACCTCTCATCAAAACAGTCTTTTTCTAAATCTCCAATTTCTGGTGGTATTCCTCAGGATTTCTTCTCTACAATGTACAGCTCAAAGTTGGACGAAAGAGTTACATTAACGTGCCTGCACCATGAAGACACTCATTTTCAGTCTCTCCCACATTAAAATAATCACCTTATTTATGACAGCATGTATTAAACTAGTAATTGATTAAAAGGATGATAAACTGGTGATTTTAATGTTGTCTATCCAGTTATTCTCCAGCATGTTTACAGTCTTCCTATTCTGATATCCCTTTTATTTGCTTCCTCCACACACAGGCTTTTCACAACACTGTCTGAGGCAATATAATTTCAACATCTTTCCTCTTACCACTGAACATAGCAGCCCCTGCCCTCCTCTTCCCCTTCTATCCTATTCCAGTATTTTTTCTAGCATCTTCTTACTCTGTGCATAGATGTAGTTCAGTTTAACCCTCAGCCTTCAGTCATGAAAACCCTTCCAACGGTATTTCTCCCATCAAACACTGGGAGAAATGAGCCTATCCCCTCATTCTCCTACTCATGTTGCATTAAAATTTAATCACAGTGTAAAAGCCAAGTCAAACAAAGCCCATGATACACTATCCTCTGTGCAAGAGGCATAAGAAAATCAAGGAACTCAGGCAAAGGCAGTAAGAGGCCTGTACAGATGAACAAGAACCTCCTGACAAATCTCAAAACAATAAAAGGAAGCATACAGGAGGCCGAAAAAGGGGCAGATGATCATGCAGAAATACTGAGACATTGTCTGAATATGCAGGGAAGGGGCCAGGAAAGAAAGCCAAAGCCCATCTGGAACTGAATCTGGCAATGGATGTTAAGGAAAACATGAGGGGCTTCCAAAGGTATCTCAGCAGAAAAGAGACTTAGGAGAACGTGAGCCCATTACTGAACAGGGCAGGGTGCCTAGTGACAAAGTAAAACATTCCTGGAGATCATTTCAAAACATACGATAGGCAAAAATGTGATTGGGAGAAATCAGTACGGATTTATGAAAGTAAAATCATGGCTGACCAACCTGACAGCCTCCTACGCTGAGAGGCTTAGTGGGTGAGGGGAGAGCCATGGATGTTGTTTATCCTGATGTTAGCAAAACTTTCAACACACTATCTCATAAAATCTTTGCTGATGAACTGATGAAGTATGGACTAGACAAATGGGCAGTGAGGTGGACTGAAAACTGGCCAGAACTGCCAAGCTCGTAGGGTCCTCATCGGTGGCATGAGGTACAGCTTCAAGCCAATCCACTGGCAGAGCACTCCAGAGCCCCACACTCATCCAATACTTTTAAACGTCTTCATTAAGGACCTAGGCAATGGGTCACGCTGTACCCTCAGCATGTTGGCAGGTGATATGAAACTCCATAGGGACCTTGAGACAGTGGAGAAAGGAGCCGACATGAATCTCACGAAGTGCAACAAAGGGCAATGCCAAGTCCTGCAATGGGGAGGAAATAAGCCTGGGCACCAATACACGTGGGAAGCCAACAGGCTGCACAGCAGCTCTGCAGAAAAAGACACGGAAGTCCTGGTGGACAAGCTGAGAGTAAGTCATCAACGTGCCTTTGCAGCAACGAGCGTCCACAAACGCCGGGGCTGCACTAGGAACAGCACTACCAGGCGGCAAAGGCACGTCATCCCTCCTTCTACTCAGCACTGGTGAGCCGGCTCTGGGCTTCCCTGAACAAGAGGCATAGATATACTGGAGCAAGTCCAGCTTGCCACAAATATGACTTAAAAGCCTGGAGCATCTGATACACAAGGAGAGGCTGCAAAAGCTGGGACTGTTTAGCCTGGAAAAAAGATAACTTGGACCTGCATAAAAATACTATGTAGTAGGGGGTAAAGAAGACAGAGCCTGAGTCTTCTCAGGTGTATCCAGTGAAATGACAAGAGACAATGGGCACAAGCTGCAATAAAGGAAATTCCATTTAAACCTAAGAAAATAAACTTGTTCACTGTGAGGGTGGCTGCCCACTGGAATAGGTTGCCTGGAGAGGCTGCAGAGTCTCCATCCTTAGAGATATTCAAAACCTGACTGGACAAACTCCTGAGCAACCTGCTCTAGCTGCTTTGAGCAGTGGGTTTAGATAAGATGATCTCCAGAGGTCCCTTCCAATGCCCCAGCACTTCTATGATCCCATGAAAACTCAGGTATTCAAACTTCTAGCTGTTGGAACAGAACTACTTTAAATGGATTTCTGTCTAATGGATCAGCAACATGTTCAGTGCTAACAACCAGGTCAAAGATCAGCAGGGTATCAAGAGCTTGGTTCAGGTAGAATTGCACTAATAGCATGAATGTTTTCCAAAATATTAACTTCTTAATCTCAGAAAAAAATGCTGTTAAGTACTGGGAATTCCATCTTTTACTGAAGGTATTTTGTTAGATACCTGAGAACAGGAGTTGTCAACAATTACAGTGCAAATCAATTTTTCACAAACAAGATTTCGAATCATTCGTGAAACTGACAACAAAGTCTTGTTGAGAAGAGACTTTTTAGCTACCCCAAACCCAGACACAAATGCAAATACTCAATATGGAGTACCTTACACCACACTGATATTTGGCAGGAGTGCAAATCCTTGTCTTTTTTTCCTCTCTAAGGAAAAGGGCTCTAATCACACTACAACTAACAAGGAAGTCAGTTACATCAAATAAAAAGATTGGAATTGCCTGTCTGCTATGTGGAATAGCTAGAGTAAACAAAAATGTGCTGATGTCGTTCAGCTATTCAATTGGACTGTGTCTAGATCTGTTTCTACACAGCCTGTACTGGGATCCTCTAAACAGGATCTGCGACCACCTAATATATGAGATACTACGAACATCTACTGAGTGGGAACTGCCCAAGAGTCACGGTTCCTCCTGCCAAAAACCCAGGTGTTTGCTTTTCCGTAGCTTCCACCTTTCTGTTGTGTGGATAGAAACACATTTTAACTACCCTCCTGTTCTGTGCAAGAGGACAAACTGTAACTTTCAAATGCAAGACTAGCAATACTTTCTGGGCGTACACACCTGCACCTAAAGCAGAAAAACTAACAGATTTTCTCAGAAGATCAATTCAAATATGCACTGAGTATGTATAAACACTGCTATACAGCTGTAATTCAAAATAAGCTTCAAACTCAACAGCAGTGCAATAATGAAGGTTATGCAAATGTTAAACATCACGGAAGTATGTGGGAACGATGTGGACTGACAAACTCAAGTACTGAACAAAAGTTAAAGCCTTTAACTTAAAAGAACACTAAACCAGGTAGGAGCACTCCAGCTTCTGTCACGAACACTGACACAGAGCTGCACGCTAGGATGCACATTCATTCCACTTTCCATGTCTTACCAATCAATGAGATAGATGTCTGGAGTCAAGTTATTTTTTTTGAAGTGAGCAAATAACTTTGGCAGATTTTCTTCAAAGAATACCTCAAATGCAGCAAAGTAAGTCAACATCTGGGAAAATACAACGGGGAGAGAAAAGCAGTTAGTTGTAATAGGCTTACACGTATTATCTGCTGTTAGATTAATGCTCTTCAAAACCAAGATCACATGAATTAGATAATACAATAAAGAGCTAAACATTTACATAAAGGACAGCATCTGCAAGCGCAGAGAGTTTAAGATCCCTACAACGTTATATACCCTATATACTCTTCTCATACAATGTAATTATTGGTTTGGGTCTTGGCCAGCTTCCTTTGGAAAGAAAAATACCAGCCCAAGTTATTCACTTATCTCTCAAAGTCATTATGATAACAGAATGGTGCTTTATGATTGTGGGAGTAATTTAATATTACACTGAATAAAATTCAAGGCCCAATGGATTACAGAATGAAATACGAAACTAAAATAATTTAATAGTCCACAGCAGGAGTGAAGTGTCCAGTTGGCTCCAATCATAAATCATATTCTAATACCAAAGCTTCTTTTATACCACACGTTTTAAAAAGGGATAATCGCATTTCTATTGCAATAGGGGAGAGATGAAATTCACACAGGAAAACCAAAGATCAAGACAAAGCACCTATGCAAGAGAAATAGATTCTAACTCCCATCTGACAGCGTTAACTCCTGAACTGTATTGCTTTCAACACAAACACTTTCACGCTGCTTTAAAATTTGAATATTTACATCAAATTTCATGACAGAGGGCATCGAAAAATAAAATCTTCCAATCCAACTAAGATTTAAAAACAAGAGGCTTTTTAGCTCCCCCACCCTGTCCTCTCACTACTATAGGGAGAAAAGTTAAGCCAAGTCCTTGAATGTTTCAATAATTTCAATTACCATCCCCCAATAAAGGCAATAAAGAATGGCTGTGATTATTTCAAAGTGTGAGTTGTACCAGCGTGCTTCTCCCCAAAACACCATGACAGCAAAGGGAAAAGAGAAGACTTCTGGAGTCCTTTGTCTGAAGTCCTTTTAATGGATGACAGATTTGTTTCCCCTACTTTTTTTTTTTAATGTTCTCACAGTAATTTTTCCCATTTCATCTGAATGAAGTGACAGATGGTGGACTACTTTACATTAACAGCTGAAAATAAAAAAACCTGATCCTGGTAGACAGTAAAAGTATAAGGCTTGAAAGCCAATCAATCAGAGACGGGTGCATGCTACAGAACAGCCATACACAGGTACGTAAAAATCTCTGAAACCTCTGGACTGTCAGGTACCGAGAAACAACTTCATGGCCAACATGAAACCAGAAATCTAGAAATCCACTTTAGAGAACTGTACAACTGAAACACTTCCCAACATGGGTTTTTAAATACATGAAATCCAAGCATCACATGAGGTCTGTGAGTATCAAGAGGCAGGTAACGCAACAGACACTCCTACTTCCGGAATTATCTGTTCACATGCTAGCCCCATGGTAAAAGTTCTACTGAGGTGTTTCAAAAGTACTTTAGAGAAGGAATCTTACACATGACTGCTGCAACCACATCTACTGATAGTAATACAGCCAGCTCTATTAGAAATTTAATAGCAGTTCAGAAATTTATCTTGATTACATCAACATTCAAGAAGACATTGATTTCGCAGTAATTAAAAAAATTAGTTTAATAAAACTGTAACCAACAAAAGATGTCGAGATAAATCAGTATAAATTATTATAATTTCCACAACTAACTTATGCTGGTTTTATTTTTTTCATGTATTATATGTTAAGACAAATCAGTATTTGGCTATTAAGCTGTAAAACGGACACAAAAAGGTGAGGGTAGACAGCAGATCAGTATATTAACCACAGGAAGCCAAAAGTGCCTCATTTTACATGTCACTACTCTGTCTGATGTATTAGGTGTAAAGTTTTCCTTGTGGTGTTAATCATGGCTTTGTAATTTCACAGTATGTTAATATTATTTCATATATCACCATCTCTACTGTATGCATTCATTTATCATGTAGCCTCTATTTAGCCAGGATAATGGAACTAAATTACACTATCCAAGAACACACCAAAACCCACTATTTCAGCGAAAACCCAATCTTATTCTAGCAAATTTATTTCCAAAATCATCTTCACAAGAACCATATTTACGCACTGAATGCATGAGCATGTCCTCTTTTTCCAAGCACAGTAATAAAGATGACTGCTACTGCTTCTAGCAATGCTATCTGTGCTGTGCTCCCCGTGTGCATTTACGATCAACGAGATTCGGGCACTGCAAAAGGAAATTACCCACTGCTTTTCCAGTGGGGAATACTGATAGGATCCCTAGTGTCCTACTGTTTAAGCAACAGAAGTGATTGTTGCTAATGTTGTCCATTCCCTTGCTTTATTTCACCCATTTGACCTCTTGAGAACTTGAGGACTTTGGGGTACTGGTAGACGAAAAGCTGAACATGAGCCGGCAGTGTGCGCTGGCAGCCCAGAAAGCCAACCGTATCCTGGGCTGTATCCAGAGAAGTGTGGCCAGCAGGTCGAGGGAGGGGATTCTCCCCCTCTACTCTGCTCTTGTGAGACCCCACCTGGAGTGCTGCATCCAGCTCTGGGCCCCCCAACATCAGAAGGATATAGATGGTTGGAGCGAGTCCAGAGGAGGCCACGAAGATGCTCAGAGAGCTGGAGCACCTCTGCTATGGGGACAGGCTGAGAGAGTTGGGCTTATTCAGCCTGGAGAAGAGAAGGCTCCGGGGAGACCTTATTGCAGCCTTCCAGTACCTGAAGGGGCTACAAGGAAGATGGAGGGGGACTTGTTACAAGGGCCTGTAGTGACAGGACAAGGGGCAATGGGTTTAAATTGAAATCAGGGAGGTTTAGATTAGATATCAGGAAGAAGTTCTTCCCGGAGAGGGTGGTGAGGCACTGGAACAGGTTGCCCAGAGAAGCTGTGGATGCCCCATCCCTGGGAGTGTTCAAGGCCAGGCTGGATGAGGCTTTGAGCAACCTGGTCTAGTGGAAGGTGTCCCTGCCCATGGCAGGGCGGTTGGAACTAGATGATCTTGAAGGTCCCTTCCAACCCAAACCATTCTATGATTCTATGATTGAGAAGCATATCCTGTTTTCATAGTGTCAAAAGGTAAAGAAGTGAGAGAGAAATACAGAATGTCACATAATTTACTTTAAAACTATGTTTTTGTAAAATAAAAACACATTTCAGGAGATGTGTCTTATTTTGCTATGGTACACAAGCAGCTCACTGTACATGCTAACAAGGAATTTTAGAGACTCCGGAGAGAATCAGGCAACCATCTCCCACTGGAAATTGCAGTGGTCTGCTCATCTGATTCTCCCAGGCTCCTTTTCAAACACAGCTGCTACAATAAGAGACAGGAAGCCTGGTTCTCCCTGCAGTAGCCTATTTTTAGAAACCTATTAGTTTGGCATAAAAAACACCTTCGAGGCACTTCTAGTATTACGGTGTTTTCAGCTTTTAACTACAGTGTTCAACTTGAAAACCACCTACAATAATATTGTCATAACTATTCTTTGAGCATCACAATATCGCAGCTGCCTGTTCAAAAATGTTAGCAGGGTGGAGTTTGGTTTGGGTTTTTTGAGGAGGTGTGCACGTGCTGGGTTTTTTTATTAAATGTGTTGCTTTAAAATAAGTCCTGACTCATTTTTCAAGCTACTGAGTTCATCAATTTATTTTTCTTTTAAGCTTCCCCTACGTATATCTACAACATGTCAGTCAGAGTTTTCTTGCATACTTACAAGGCCATGGTCCACACGGAAAAATGCCATCTGACAGGGTTTATTTAAAAGGTTAGAAAAAGCAATGAAGGCATCTGCAGTATCCAAATTCAAGATCAACACTGCTGCTATGAATGACATGCCCTGTACCTGAAGAAAGGAGAAGCGTTACCATTCAGCAATAACTGTATTCTTCCAAGAGTACTGCCTCATTTTGTACTCATAATCACTAGTGTTGAATGCACTCACTGAGCTGCTGAATTCTGCGAAACGTTCAGAAAGGCAGGGGTTTTTAACCGACGTGACCCTTCGGTGTTGCACGTTCAGAGCGTGTAAGCTAATGATCCCCATGTTGCCTCCTTTCAAAGGCTAAGTAAAACTCCCAGGACAGGCTCAGCTGACAGCACTTTCAAATATGCAGAATAAAGCGTTTTTTGAAGAATAAGCTGTTTTTAAGTAATCCCTCTTCTCCTAGGGATGCATCATATACACCCTCATTTGTGGAAAGCTGGACTGGACTAGGACACTAGAGACAAAGCCTGTTCTTTCCTTTTTCAATCAATTCCTGGCAGTTACAGACAACTTCAGTGACTCATTTGACAAGCAGTAAGTAGCATTTTAAGATTAAGCTCTTATGGTAAATGAAACAAGCTCATGATGTGGCTGCAGAGTATGCTATGGAATCAGTGCTGAAAATGATGCAAAAGCTTGCACACTCAGAGGTTGTAACGCTGCCACTGCAGTCACATGGACCAAGGCGTGACAGTCCTTCCTGAAAACCTGAGGAACAAGCTCCTTCAGAACACAACAACAGGTTCCATGCCAAATGAAGGAGTCATGTTCAGCAGCTTTCGCCAAGCATCGCATGCTACGCACAGATTAGGAATGTTCTCTTCCTACATTTGCCTTCCCTAAAACAACTGCTCCTGCAAAAAAAAGAATAAGCTTCTATATATATATCCCTGCTCTGGGGGAAAAGACTAAATGAAGTATCTGAAACCCACTCAAGTCCTCTCATAATCACTATTTCAAAGACTTTGAGAGAGCTCACGTAGCCCTGATGGGCATTGCTTTAAAGACTGTTCAGCAGCTCACAGTGCTAAGGCACAAAAATGCATATCAGGAGGAGTAAGATACTCAACAGAAGAGTCTTGGTAAGACTGCCAAAGGACCAATTTAACTACATCATCTCTTTTGAATCCAACTTTCAATCACTACAAATATTTATTTTTGAGCTTTCCAGTTACTTAACCCGTTGAAAGGCTTAAATATACCAACAGAACTATTATATACACTTCTCAAGCATGTAGTGGAACAGAAGAAAGCACACAGAAACCCCACAAGTATTCACAAAATCATTTAATACGGGTCTACAAAGGCCTGATTAATGCAATCCTCCCTCCTCCTAGTTCTCCCTCCCCACCCCTGAAAAAACATTTCTTCACTTACATAGCCCACATCAGGTCTGTAACAAGTATAGGCTCCTAAAATACTGTGCAGCGTGTCATGGTAAGGACCACCCTATAATTAAAACAAAAACAAGACAACACATCTGAGTATGTACCAAACATTAAAAACCCTTCAGTGCTCCAGACAGTACCCATCACTTCTGATGAAGGACACTATTTGGGCAGCTTTGCCCAAGACTTTCAAAATAATTTTGGCTTTAAAAGCGTGAAACATAAAGTTCATCCAATACACCAAATGCACATTAAATCCTTACGCAAGAGGAACGTAAGCCTAAGAGATTCCTTATAGCTTAGCAGCACTTTGACAGTAGTGCCAAGAAAGCAGAACACTAATGAGAACTACTTAATTGCCTATTAAACAATTTAATTGTCTATTAAACTAGAGGCAGAATTCAACCATGAAGAAAACAGTTAAAACAACAACAATGTAACACACACACCCCCCGTACCCAGAATGACACATACAGCTAAAAAGTATTTCATACACCAAGTACCGTAACTGGCTGGGAATTTCCAAAGGGAAAAGTTTTCCACTCAAAAATACTGATTTAGCACAATCTAAACTTCTTACAGGGCTGCTGAAATTTGTGTATAGAAGGACAAAATACCTGCTTAAAATGAGTCTTTAAAACACACAGGTTAAACTGGTCTTGCTTGGAACCAATAAAAGGTCACCAAATCTCACATACCATGTATCTGCAACCCAGCAGTGCTGATTCACTGCCTTGGAAACACTCACCTGCCTGAATTCATCGGACAGCAACCGGCACGAGCAGGGCTAGATGAATCATGATGACTACTCAACAGAGTGCTTTTTTACCTCTTCCAAATGCGCAGTACCTGGAGGTTACTCTTTTCTAGACTACTGAGTGTTTTCCAAAATCTTTTGGAACTTTCTCAGGATGTTTACTCCTTCAGTTTTGAACTCAATGGGCTCTTCCAACCAAGGGACAGGCAAGATGATGTAAAATTAATTTCTCTGAGAAATCAAGCAAAAGTTAACATAGCTGACCTGCTGGAATATACACAGACTAGGAAATGTTCTTGAGATATCCAGTTTTATTAACTCCAAGCTTGCTTCTCTGTCAGCTGCAGAAAATCCAGCATCTACAAAAGCCAAAGTTACTGCATTTATTACATGGATCAGTGCATATGCTTTCTTTTTTTCCCCTCCCCAGTAAGGATTAGCTTTTGCACAGTTTGTTTCTTTTGATGCGAATGCTAGGGAACAGGGGTACAGACAGGACAATTCCCTGAATACACCACACAGGCTAAGACACAATTATGTCCTGAGTCACAGCAACCCTACAGTGCACACTGACCCTCAGTGCTTCGAAGCGATGGGGGGAAAGTTGCAGGACAAGACAGGCCAGCCACTTCACTGGTATTTGCTGAGAAATCATTAGACAGACATAAGCCTGTTAACCTGTGACCCCTCAACAAGGCCTCCCAGTGGCTCCTGAAATAGCTGCCTCCATGGGAGGGAGAGGTCCTAAAGCAGAAGCATTTGATGGATGCCACCTATCTCTACTACTGTCAGCCACCCTCCGAAAATCATGGTTTATTTACTCTTTGTATGTGTTGTTAAAGATCATGGAGTCTGCAATACACTCTCCATAACTGAAATGGAACTCACACGAAGCAAATTTCTAAAGTATTAGTTTTCTTCCTGATATCGAAGAGTTTTATTTGCATTTTGTTTATTCTGCCAAGCATAGTTGGGAATCACATACTGCTACTTACGGAGCAATCAGAACACTAGAGTTGTCACTAGCCAGTGCCTACACTAATCACATGAGCATCTACACTCCAGAACATGAAGTGCAAGAGGAAGCTGGAACATGCTAGAGAACATCTTAAATAAGATGCAGACAACCTTAAAAGAACAGAGTAGGGGATTTCCAATCAAACATATTTGTTGATAAATGCCAGTATGTAAGTTCTCCTTTTTCTACTCAGCTTAATTACTTATCAAAGGTATTTTCAAGCATATGCATGGAGTTTTACAATCTCTCAAAACCAGACAACTCTTCTGATCAATTAGTAAAACTCAAACCACTTCATCTGCAAAACTAAATTGCTGCTCTTTGAAACACACCCAAGAGATGGGCTCAAAGTTGCAATAAGGGACCACAATGCAATTTTCTGCTATAATTTCAGTTTCAACTCCAAAACTACAGATGCAAAGTCCTTCAGTGTTGCAATTCAAATTATAATGCCCAAACTATCCTAGTTTTACTTCCAGTTGGCATCAAATAAGAACTGTACCTAGAGACAGTTTATAAAGAAAAATGAACAAGTGTGTTTTATAAGAGACCGTAATTTCACGGGGAAGAAAGATTACAGCTATTTCTTGCTTCCCCAAAAAGAAGTTTTCTTTTTACCAGATGCATCTTCATAGCTGAAATTTGTTTAAAGCCTGTGATTTCATTTTAAGGAACAATTCTACAAAATCTCTTGCTCTGTAACACAGCATAAATCATTCATGAAGAGCGTACCTTCACATTCTACTTCAGCCCCTCCTGTGCTAAGGGATCGCCATTTCTCTTTGGCACGAGCCAGGCAAATATCATACAGTTCTGCAAAAAGAAATACAGAGAAAAGCAAGTCTGCTATTTGTATGTGCTCATGTCCACTGTGAGGTACTACCGACCCACCACACGAGCAGTGCTGCACCAGCCATTGCAAGTACACCAACTCTAACATAGTAGTTGAGCTTCCAAGTAGGTTACGGTTCTGAAAGACTTGTTCCGCTTCCCTGTACCTTAAGATTAGGTGAAAAGGAATGACAATCTAGGCCCAAGATGCATTTCGTGTTCAAGCATTTGCTTTTCTTACAGAGCACTGATGTTGAAAATTACAGTCTGACTGGGTAAGTCCAGAAAATTCCATGTAAGAGCTACACTCAGTGTAACTAAGCTAAGCACAGAAAAGCGGCACCATACAGCAGGAGTACAAGCAGTCTGCTGCATTTCCATGTTGGAATTACCCATCTTAGTCTTTCAGAACTGTGTTTTTCTGTACTCTGAAGCAGCACACTATTTCTGTTTTCACAAACACACACATAAACAAAAGCAAAAATTTCCCAGGGGTCTCTTGATTTCTCACAAACCTAATGTCTTGCTCTAAATCAACGGAAGCACACCACATGCATATTCATAGGCATTACAAAATTAACAATTCTAAGCAGCATAACTAGGTAACTCCTCAAACCCACACCTCAGGTTCTGATACACCGTAAGAAATACAACACCATCCCCTCATTATTTCTCTCTGTCAGCCAGTGCAGACAAAACAACTCACCATGGGTGATGTTTAACTCGTTGCCAATTGCCAAGCTCCAGACTTTGCCTCTCACACTTGGTGGAATGCCCTGCCACCACAGATCTCGAACTTTACGGGAACAACACCTGTTTAAAAGAAAAATGAATTACACTAAGAAATATTTCACTGCCAGGGGAACTGCAGATGTGTCCTGCTACCACTGCTGCAGGGATCCAACCCAAGATGAACATCAACAGGCCAAGCAGTCAAATGCCATTTGCACACACCCTTTTTTAGTACTATTTCGCTTTAAGCTGTACAAGAAAGCTTATTTCCTTCCAAGTGAACGGCTTATTTTGACAGCAGCACTGCAATCACAACATCCGTAATTTGCAACCACACTTGACCATCAAGAATTGTAGGGGACAAAAATACACAAATGGAAACAAATTCCGTATCTATGCGACTGCCCATGCCCAAGACTGGACATCTCCATGTAAGACTGCAAATACAGAAACAAGTGACAGAAGCCCACCCTCTCTCTCCCCTCTGTCATCACCGTGCTGTGCTAATGAGACATGCAGTTTCCTACCCAGCTGCAACAGAAAAATGCATGAAGATGTAACAGGTAATAACTTTTAGGTGGAAGCGTGAAAGACATTTTAACAGAACACAGGCTCTGAAGTGGCTGCAGATGATGTTCATCACCCTGAGAGCCCAGAAGGAGAAACAGAATAGCACCTAAGCACCAGTGAAAGTCTGTAGCAGTGACAAAAGAAACACAACCACCATTTATGTAAAAGCAGATTCCGAAATAAGATGTAAAACAGTGAATACAATGAAGAGATTCCAGATTTACAAACCAATACGAGAAAAGGTGTCCCTATTTTTACAGCAGCCATAACAGATGTATCTTCAAATACTAAAGGCAGACATGTAAATCTACAATTTGCTTATATTTAGTTTATTACTTCAGTTCTCCAGAAATGCATTTTCCAACAAATTCTGTCCATATTTTTAACATATATTTTAAGGACAATTGAACTCCATGAATAACCAAATTGCAATTTTGAGTGCCGTGGAGATTCATTTATTTTGTGGTGGTGGTGGTTACACTCATGGTAGGGGGGCTGTTTTTTTTTTAATTACTAGCAAAGTCCATGGAAAACTAAATAGCAAAGGTAGCTTTACCAATTGGCTGTGCTGTGTCTTTACAGGATATCTTTTAGCACTTAATTTTTTTTTTTAAATAACTTTTTCCCTACTTCTCTTTCCCATCACTTGATTATCCCAGCAGGTGTACCACTCTGTAATTAAAGAGGCTGCTTAATACTACAAACATATTTCAATCTGCATCTGACATAACATCAGCAGCTCAAGTAGTCAAGGAAAGCTCATTTCTGATAAGTGCATGGCATTCCAGCATTATGCTTTCTGCTTTCACGTTCTCTACCACAGATCACTTCCCTGTCTCACAGTTTCTGAATAACCTGAAACTCCATTAAAGACAAATAATAAGAACTGCTTCACTCCCAGCCACCTTGTAGAAATACTGGAATGTATGTTGCTGATTGTCTTTGTAGCTGTGGTGCTCTCCACCAAAAAACTTAAAAGACTATTTAAAATGATACTTGCTAACTTTGTAACTTCTCTTCAGGATACAGACTCATCAATTTTTATTAAAACTCAGTATAACATACTGTCTTACATAGTTTCCCAGTTGGGCAAGATTTCATTGTTCCAAGTTAAAACAGCATTGCCGATGCTGTCTTCCAGTTTACAGCGTTCTTCCAGTTGTTTCTTTCTCTTCTGGGCTTCTTTAAGCTCTGCAGAAAAAGTTACATTTTTAAGTTAATAAAGCCAGAAACCAAATATTCAGAGTTAGCTAGTTATGGCTATCCAGCCATGGAAAAGCACACTAGTCACCTAAATGTATAGCGGAGTGTCCAAATTCTAAAAATTTCCCAGACATGCAGCAAGCTAAGCGGTGATGCCAAATGTGAATAAAGAACTAAGTGGAAGTACGCATAAGGCTCATTTTCGGTGGATGGGAAAAGGGAGCTAGATAATACATGGTTGCTTTGATCCTTCAAATTAGCATCTATGACAGCCAAAAGCCCCACCTAGTAGGAGTGGTCAGAGTATTTCATAATAAAGCCCCACCTCCTTTTTCACAGAATCACAGACTGGTTTGGGTTGGAAGGGACCTTAAAGACCATCTAGTTCCAACCCCCCTGCCATGGGCAGGGACACCTTCCACTAGACCAGGTTGCTCAAAGCCTCATCCAGCCTGGCCTTGAACACTTCCAGGGATGGGGCATCCACAGCTTCTCTGGGCAACCTGTTCCAGTGCTTCACTTCAATGACAGACTCAAAAATACAAGCTAAATAATACAAAATTTCTATTTTGTTTTCACTCTTATGTGTTGACTTTGTGAATTATGATTTAGATATATTGTCAGGAAATCACAAGAGCCACATTTTTAATGCTAATTAGTATATACTCAAACTAAATATCATACATCACAAATATATACACACTGGAAACCTTCCGTTCATTTAAAAATGAAAACATTTTTCATGTTCAGTTTAAATATATTTTACATTTTTGCATTATCACTCAGTATTTCCTTCTGCATCATTAACTACTATTCTTCCACCGGCAAATTTGTTAGTCATGCAACTTAACAAATGCAGGCAGACACTCTTTATAGCAGCACAGTGGAAATACAGGACATGTGCATGCACACACATACTGTCTACAATACAGGAAAGTACTGACCTGGCAAGGAAAACTAACTGATGAACAACAGCAGTACCAAGGTCTTTGGAACGAACACATGCAACCTGCTGGGTCCACTTTAAAGCCCAACAGAAGCAGTGCCTGAGCAGAACCATACCAACCACCTCATATTTTCAGCTTTGATATGAGCTCCTTGTAAGCCTGCCTCAATGCAGGCTTTGAATTTTTCTCTAAGCAAAAAGAGGGTGTTTACTCTCTTTAATTTCCTGACCTCTACATAATACATCACCCTGCAAAGTTGTTCCTCTGGAGTGGCTTTAGGGAAAACGGGTTTTTCAGGGTATTTATCTGGACAGAATGACATAGTCCAGCCCAGTGAAGACAGCACAAGGGCCTGGCCCACTGCCCAACCTGAGCATCACCCCATTTCTCCCAAACCACGTACCCTGCTCGCAAAGAAAGAACAGAGAAATTCCTTTACTAACATGGGAGTCACATAAAGCTAGAACTTCACTGGAAGGTGCACGATGTTCAAAATCACAAGAGGGTACTTTTATTAATTTGTCAACTGCAGAAAGCAAGTCCTGTGCTCATATCACCTTTCCACTGTTTCATAACGCTCAGGGGTATGGCCAGCTGGAAGAAACATATTTCCAGTAGTTCTCACTAGACACAAAACTTCTGTGAGTCCAAACTTCCCATTTTTGCAATGCTTGTTTTTAATCAGAAAACCCAAATGGTCAGGAATATCAGAAGGCAAGCACTCCTGTCAGCTCTACCTGATGCACACAGTACAGTGCTGCCGAGACACTTCTGTGAACAATGTCAGACAAGAAATTATGAGCAAATCCTTGGAAAAGCTGTAAATTTTAAGTGATATTTTCAAATGAACCTAACTACATATATTCTTTCATATGTAAAATGATCCATTTATGTACTACACCCTCAACGAGTTGCTCCCAACATGAAACTATCAAATCCTGTAGTTATCTAAGTAAGTCTAATCTTCACTAATTTGACTGAGAGTCTACTTCAATATATTAGTAAGTTTTCGAACCCACAACAGATGCTACTCAATTACTGAAGTTACAAATTACCAAAATTCTTTCCTGCTACTTTCTAGGATTGTTTTCTTTTCCAGCTTGGGAAGGGTCTTTTTAATGAAACTACTTTTGTTCCTCTTTTCTCTGGACTGATTCTTCTCTGAGGGGAGGTACAGATCCCTCATCTTACAGAGCAACAGACTGACAAGTGCATTTCAGGTTTTGAAATACCCCTTAACTTCACTTCTCTGAAGACAAGAAATTCCATCACCTCTTTTTTTCGCTTGAACAACCATTTCTTCGTACTGCTGTCTGTGTTTCTGAGCTTCTTCTGCTGGCTTTGCAGGGAGGTTCCTTAAATTTAAAAAAAAATAATCAGTATTGAAAGTTGGTATGCCCATCTAAAGAAAATTCTAGACACGTCTAAAAGAAAAACACTGCTTCTTGTCAAAATATTTGATTAAAAAGTAGAGCACCAGATCCTTGGAAAGAATTTTTTGTGCCAGTCAGCAGAAGAGAAGGAAAGAACACTGACCAGCTACGACTACTTTTACACACAGAATATGCTGAGTAATTTCCTTATGTTTGGTAATTTCAGCATTTTTATTATTAAGCCAACAGAACCGACAGGCTGATCTTCATAAATAAAAGAGATATACTGGTATATACCAAGCTGGTAGTTTTGCAATAACCTGATCTCGACAAGTAAAATACAAAACTATCCTCTCTGCTTCGCACCTTGTTTAGGAGTTACACCCACAAATTTCTTTACCCATGCAGTAATTACTTCCTACACCAGCTTCCTTGTCCCCCCTGCTCTCCAAGACCCCATTTCTATTTTAAAGGCTTAACTCCTCCCTCTCACTTCTGCAGCAACAAGTGGCACTGGAGTCACCCTCTGTACCTCCAGTTCTCACTATCAACACAGCCATTGTGACTTGTGACTAAATCCTGGCCTGCTAACACCTCTGCCATACACACACATGCTCCTCTGTCAGACCACATGAACTTCAAGCTAATCACATTTGTAATTAACATAACCACTGTGTATCTCATACAAATACAGGATCACCAAAACATCAGAACAGGAAATGACTAAGTGTTTTGTTCTTCTGTACTGCAGAACACTATTACATTCCTAGGGCAGTTTGTATCTTTGGTAAATAAAAAAGATAGGCACACATTCACTTTCACACTCCTGTAAGGTGTCACGCATAAGGCAGCTGCTAGCCATCATCACAGTCACCACTAATAGCAGCATGCTTTACTATTTACATAATCACAGTGCTTGCAAACTATGCACAGCCACGTGTTACATGTCTACGAATACTTTCTAAAATCAAGATTTTTACAGGAACAAGAGAAGTGGATTTTCACATTAGTGTCATTGCTAACCACAGACAACGATCTTCTCATCCCCAGTTTTGTTTATGCAAATTGACCAGCATCTTTTTTAAATCCAAGTCTTTAGAAATGGGGTTAGGGAAAGTTTGGAAAGGAGAATCAGATGAAAAAATGCAAGTTCTGCTAACTTAAATTCTATGACTTCAAACATTCGTCCTGTCTCTTAACAGTACTACCATACATGTGAGATGACATTTATTGTCTATTAAGACTGAACTAACACTTTTTCCAGTTAAAGCTAGAAGGACTATGGAATATTTATTGATTTTATCTACAAAGTTTTACCTAAACCCTAAAAGTGAGTGAAAAAATTAGGAGAAGCCATTTTGGAAAAAATCTCACTGCATTTTTCTTCAGGAAGTCTTCAATCTTTTTGTCATGGGAAATCAAAAAGAAATTACTTGAAGCCTAATAGATAATAAAAAAACCCACCACACTATGCAAACTGTAAGTGAACAATAAAAAAAGATTCTTTAGAAAGAATAATCTGAGGAGAGCACTGTTGTCCAGAGCAGTTTTCCCTACTAGACAAAAGAAATGATAATTCAGTTGTTTCGAATCATAAAAATACCTTTCCTGCTAGAAGTTCCACAGTCTATCAGTAGTAGGAAAGAAAGCAAAATCTGAATGTTACGATGTAACGTGCCACTAACTCAATCTACCTGACCATTGTATTTCTCAGATTATCTCACATAAAGAATGATTTTTAACACACAGGTTTTAAATATAAAAAATAAGCTAGTATCTATTGTTTCCAGCTGTACACAATAAAACCTGCTATAACAAATAATCACACTTGCATTGTTCTAGATGCCCCAAGGAATCTTGTCACACAGTCAAGCCAAAAACTGTCTTAAATAACCCTACAAGTAGATTAGTTTGATATGAGCATTCTTCATACAGATTTGTGGATGAAAACACAGACCTATGTTATGCCAGTTCTTTACACCGATATACAGCTATATTAAAAAAGCGGGTGCCATGGCTGTAAAGCTGGGTACCATTCATAAATTGACTAATTTGATGGTGGATGTCCCACCCCTGGAAGTGTTCAAGGCCAGACTGGATGAGGCTCTGAGCAACCTGGTCTAGTGGAAGGTGTCCCTGCCCATGGCAGGGGGGTTGGAACTAGATGGTCTTTAAGGTCCCTTCCAACCCAAACCAGTCTGTGATTCTAAACATGACAGAATTTGTGTCATGGTAAAGCAGCTGCTAGTAAATCCTCATGGAGTATGTCTGTATATGAAAGAACGTCCTTACAGTAACAGAAGCATGAAACAACTTATCAAGTACTTGACAACCTTTAAAATGCAATGCTGAACCCACTGTAGAACAATCATTACATTGTTTCATTATTTATGGAGATGTGATCTTTCTCTGTGTAAACAGGACACTGTATCCTTGCCTCTCCATTTCTTTAGGTTATATCAACTTCTTTTTATGCTTATGTTCTCTCAGGGAAAATAAAAATACCTTATTCATGTTTACAAGGCAGAATTACTCAAAAATAGAGCTCTGCTTTCCTAATTATCTCCCTTCATATAAAGCCATAGTTTTTATTATGAAACAAGGTTACTTTTGTTTGAATAATTTTTCTCACAATCATCACACTTCTGTACTCACTAGCCTGAAAAAAAAAAAAATTAAATTTAAGTTTTTCCTCTAACTTAAACAGATAATTTATCAAATACACACAGTAAGAACAGCTTTCTGGTCTAATTTTCACAAGACCCTCACTGTGGTACTTCCCAAAACTTACGCTGGTCTGTCCTCTAAAATAAGCGCTGTAGTGGAGAGTGGCTCAAAATCAAGATTCTTCCTCACATTCTGTTTAGGAGAGAGTGGTCTGTGAGCTCGTCCAGTTTTTTCTTCATATTCCTGGAGAAGAAAAAGATGGGGCAAGTTACAAGAGTGGAGAACACCAAAATAATGCACCTGAAAACTTAAAAAGGGTCTACAGAAGTCTTCAAGGTAAGGCTTTCACATCTCTGCCCAACTGCAGTCCTTTCAAAGCTTTTCAACTAGAGGAACCTCAGCACTGAAAACAATGTTCATATTTATGTTCAGGAGTGAGTTCTGGTGGTTTTTCCATTCCTTCTTTTTGTAGAAACATCTTCAGCTCCTCTGACATCCTGCTGTTACAAAGTACTGCTAAGAATGAACTTAGAAAACACAGACACTATCTGAGAAATAAAACCTATTTAGAATATTTTTGTTTTGATTTACATGGGTTTGAAATTGAAGTCAAAACACAAGCTCCTTGCCTTAAAAATCTCATTGTAATTTCCCTTACCCAAGATATTTTCAGATGCAATAGTTCAATGATGGGGGAGGGGGGAAAGCTTAAAATAATGGTTAGACAGGAACCCCAAACTTGTTATGACACCTTGAAGTACAGCAATCCTAAATCATGACAGAGCATAACGTAGTAACTTGTGTTTGTAATACAGACACACCAGAGCCAGACCAGCAAAGAGGCACCCACACGACTGGGGTCTGGAGCAAGTGACACACAAAGAGAGGCTGAGAGAACCAGGCTTGTTCAGCCTTCCAAGGAGAAGGCTTTGTAGGGATGTTCCACATCTGTAGACGGCCGTAACGTGTTGGCCTACAAACATCATTTTAGAGGAAAAAATGTACCAAAACCATGACCTAGTGACATAAACAAGCTGTACACAATTCCCACCTACCCCAAAGCTTGAAGTATTACAACAAACATGAAGTATTCAAGGTATCAGTGATAGACAAACAACAAACATGGTCAAACAGTCCTAAAGAACAACCAAATCCATATTATCGATAATTTCACATTCAACTTTTTAATTAATTTCACCATTTCCAAAACCCACCTGATTTCATGTGCAGCTTGCTAATGCCGTTTATATTAAAATAAAAAAAGGAAAGTATACTGTGAAAGCTAACAATGATAAATGAGCACTATGAACAGCATTCCAGCCATAGACATTTTTCTGTTAGCACAAACAGCTCCTCAAATGGTACTGCGCTCAACCTCAGCTGTCAATTATGTTACAACTTCCTTGGGCAATAGATCCAACCTTTCCAATACAAGCAGAACAGGTGGGATCATTCAGAAACTAAAACAGGAACCACTACCAGAAAAGCCTTCTCCTCCAACCTCACCTTAAAAGAAAAAGGATGGATGAAAAGCACACATGAATGCAGAGCAGCACTACTGCGGTTTTCTACCCTGTGTTGTACAATCTAAGTCCAGTTCAGGTGGGACTCATGAGTGCAGATCTGTGAAGCTCCCAGGACACAGAAAAACCCCTCATTCTCCTTGTCTGTTAACTGGGCACTGTCTCAGCAATCAATCCTATGATGCCTGCATTGCTGTGACGGGAAACATTGTCATCAATTTGGAATGTCTGGCTCATTAATACCAGTTAATACTGTTAAGCATTACATCAGTATGAAAACAAGGAAAAGAACCAAGAAAAACGTATTTCAGCCACTGAATAGTACTTAGTTTTGTTTAGTAAAAGGATAGTGGTCATGCTGACAAAGCTCTTCACTGGAAAAAAGAAACATCCAGCCAGAAAATAAGCAGAGAAACATTAGCAAAAAAGGTATTGTGATCGACAGCATATTCAGAAAGCTAACACATGAGATTCTTGCATTAGTAACTCCTTGCAAGCAGCTGACAGTGCCCAGTGTACGAGTGCACCATCATAATGTGCTTCACCTGCACCATCAGCTGTGGAATATGTCCACTCTGTTGACAGGAATTAAGCAAATAACTACTCTTTCTCCCAATTTCTGTTAACGAGACTGATGTTATTAGCTGTTTTTCACAAATTAACATAGTCAGGTATTAACCTCTGTGACTGCTTCCACAGACAAGGTGAACCTTGTCCCTCATTCTAACGTGTTTACTCCTTTGAGACACTACTAGTGAAAGAAAAGCCTTACAGCATCCACAAGAAACTAATATGCAGAAGTGATCATGTATCCATCTCCTCCCCAAAGCATCACAGAACGTGACATGAAAACACAAGCACCCAACGCTTACTACAGTACAAGTTCCAGGAAAGCTGCTTAGTTTTGGCTCATGATAATTATTTTCAGGGTCTTCTTTCATTCAAAGCCAACTGCAGAGCAAATTGCTTTTGGAAGGAGAAAAAAATAAATGTACGCACTGGGCTGCAATGGGGATTTTATTCCATACAGTAGAATTAATCTTGAAATCCCATTCAGCTAAGCACAAAGTTTTCCAGACCAGCATTACGCATCTCATTCTTCCAAGAATTTCTTGGTTAGAGAATGTTTTATTTTGGAATATGGGTGGCTAGTTACAGTACTGGCATATTAGTATAGTTATTCAAACCTCTTCAAGAGCAAAAGCCTACCCTGCCTTTCAGCTGAGTATTCACTGATGTCTGCTACCCAGCATTACCCTACAAGTAAAGAAGCCTGAGCAGTACAACACTGGGAGTGGCATTTTCTCAGATTACAAGTAGGAGTCCTTTGTAGTAATTTCATCCTTTTTAGTGGTACCCAAACAAAAGAATTAAAAATGTCTGTTAGTGACAGCTGTTATCTACAAGACTGTTTTTTAATTAGGGAAAAATAATAAAAAACCTACCCTCTTCTCTCCA
>NW_010234117.1:0-1106 GCF_000690775.1 Eurypyga helias | reverse complement strand
AAAAAAACCCTCCCCTCTTCCCTCCCCCCCCCCCACCCCCCCCCAAACCAAAAGAAAACGCCCAAAATCCACAGAAGACAAAAGCTCATGAAAACGATCTTTTATTCCAGGAAGAAGAGAATGCCATTTTGAACAGAGCATAATGTATGATACAGCCATAAAGCTGACAGAAGCCTCTATAAACTCATACTGAGAATATGTGCTGACTGAGCAAGAAGTATTTGCACACACAGGCACACTGCAATACGCTGAACCACACAATAGCTCATTTAAAGCCTTTTCTTTTTTTAATCAGACTCAAATTTCGCTCAGGTACAAGTAATTCAGCATCTGTTAAAATCCTATACTGTAATTAGGGGTTACTAACCTGGTATGGTTGCAAGTTAATTTTAAGATCAATTATTTCATGAGCTGATCGTTAACTATTTAGAATACATCCGTATCAGTGAGATCACTTAGGCTTTCTTCCAGGTTTTGTCTTAACCTAGTTCAGCATTCAGCCACAATAGCTGAACTGAAGGGTCTGAAGATGTTCTAAGAGACTCTGCTGTAGCTTAAAGCACTGATTTAAAAAAAAAAAAAAACAAAAAAAAAAAAACAACCAAAAAACCACCACACAAACGAAACCCAGAGAAACACACATCCCCGAAACCAAGTTTAATTCTGGGTGGAACCTGACAGTTTTGCAGTTGAGATGCAAGCTCAAATTGTGCCGATCCTCCACAATTTTTCGAGAAAGAGAAGCTCACCTACAAACGGCCTCTACGGAGAAACGCAAATAACTCACCAAAACACGGGCAAGTGCTCAAAGATCAGCTAAAAGATCGCTAGCCGGGAGAGGGCTGTGTGATTCGCACCGAGCCTCCCCGGGGACCAGCAGCACGGTGTGACTGAACCTACAATACACAAACCGCTCTATCAAGGTCATCTTGTTTCGGCCCTGTTTGTTTAAAGGTAACCACTCGCCGGGGGACTGGAGTAGGGAATATTCACGCCGGGTGACAGAGCGGTAGACAGAGATTGCTCGAGTCCTGCTCCATGTCCAGCAGTTTTGCACGGGATGGGAGAGGACTGACCGTCAGCACAGCTCTCGGTCCCAGCCAACA
>NW_010234116.1:13224-41852 GCF_000690775.1 Eurypyga helias | reverse complement strand
GGTCCCGGCGCAGCTTCCCCTCGGCTGCCCGCTCCTGCCCGCCGTGTGAAAACCGCCAAACCTGGCCCCGCTGTGACCCGCAAGCTGTTGAACGGCAGAAAGTTTCAGCTTTTCTGGAAAGCTGCGGTGGTGCGGCCCCACTGCACCTTGTACCGCTAACGGATTCAATGCGCGTTGAAAAGAAAACCCTATCCAAGATCGTGCAGAACCAGGGCGTTCTGTGCCCTCAGCGTTTCGTGGTGAAGCAACGCGCAGGGTTTCACAAGGGTTTTGCGTTAAAAAGAAAACATTAAGGCATGGTCGTTGACAGAAAGCTTTATCGGTTCAGATTCTTGCAAGTCTTGCAGAGAAACCAGGTGTTTCCCTTCAAAAAAAACTGTTGAAATCACTGGACGTTGTAGGAATGAGAGCATCATTTTGACTTTTTTTGCTTCTACTTAATTTTTTGTTAGCTCTTGCACATCAAAATACACGTTCTGTCAGACTTCATCGTTCTAAGTTAGCCATGTTAAGAACTACTGAATTTGAGGACTACTTTCCTTGTCTAAGACAGGGACCTTAATTTAGAAGTATGGCAGGATAATAAATGTTGGGGATTTTAGGTTAAGACTGTTTTCAACAGAACACAGCGACATCTTCTACTTTAGCTTAAATACTTGCTTTTAAGTCTGTTGATGACTTACTGAAGCTGACTTAGTCAAAGCCTTGCATGCAGTGGAGTTTAAATAAAAATAGGGGAAAATCTCAGAAGCATGGTTGGATCCAGCAAAGGTGCTCTGGTGGTGTGACCCTTCAATTCTGTACCAAATGGAGTGCAGCAAAGGAGGTTTTTTTATGAAGGGGGTATTTGTTTCTTACAACTGAGAGTGAAGGAGAAATAATTGAAGCAGTAGTAGCTAATATTTCAATTACTCAGCTCTTACGTCTTTATTATGTGTTTTGTTTAAGCATTCGGTAAAGAAAAAGACAAGGAGAAGAAGTTAGACGATGACAGCACCAGTACCACAGTCCCTCAGTCAGCTTTCTTGGGCCCAACATTATGGGACAAGACACTGCCGTACGATGGAGACACTTTCCAGTTGGAATACATGGACCTGGAAGAGTTCCTCTCAGAAAATGGCATTCCACCCAGCCCAAACCAGCATGAGCATAGCCCACACCAGTCAGGTCTCCAGCAAGCTACCTCAGCATCACCTTCTGTCATGGACCTCAGCAGCAGGGCTTCTACTTCAGTCCATCCAGGCATGGTGTCGCAGAACTGCATGCAGAGCCCGGTCAGACCAGGTAAATCAGTCCTAAGAACTTCCTATGGATTTTGGCACGAACCCTCCTCCCCAGTGTAAATCATTACTGCACCCTTTATGGCTGACAGGCAGCTTAGAGAGGGCTGATACGAATCGAGTCACTCGCTCCAAAAAATAAAAATAATAGCTCTAGTTATTGCTAAGTTGTTCCACTGGGATTTTTCTTTAAATTTTGTAAGGAAGATGTGGGAGTTCCAAGGAAACTTGCCTGTCATCTTTCTGTTGTTGGTAGCCTAGCTATTAGCAAGTAAAAAAAAAAAAAAAGGCACAAGTGGAATAGGAGTGTGTAGATAGCAGGGTGTTAAATGGACAGGGAGCAGGATCGCAAAAGAGAGTATTCCTTTGGCCAATATTTGATGCGAGGACATAGGGTTGTGTAATTATTTTGAAGTTAAAACATAAAGTCAGTCTTTCCTGTTTGAAATTTTGGACATAATTTTATTCCCTATTGAGGAGAGTAGAATTTGCCACAGTACATGGGGCAGGAGCTAAGTTTTGCGTTATAACCGCTTGAGTTAGCGTAAATTGAGTGTAACTCTGACCTGAGGTGATAAATTACATCTATAGTCACCTTAGCTGTAGGCAGGGAAAACATCACGGAGTCCGAGTTCTGATTGTAAGGCATGATTCAAACCCGTTTGATGGCAGTGGAAGTCTTCTGCTAGTCTATCAGCGCTTGAAATCCTCCCTTTAGAGGCACTAGTACGAGTACAGAGTAGCTGCTCTGGCTTGACACCAGCATGGCTGAGATCACGGTCACGGAATAGTGTCAACATTGAAGTTTGGAAAACATGGAGCTTTGCCTTTTTTTTTTTTTTAAAAAAAAAAGAAAAATAAAAAGTCCTAGGGTGATTTATATTGTGCTCTTCTGCTCACACAAGGTTTGCTAGAGCAAAGTGTGCTCTTGGGAGGAGGAAACCTCTCCCTTCTGCTTGATCATTTGCCATGCTCAGCGTGCGAAGTCTTTGTCAGAATCAACTGATAAAGAGGCAAAATAAATAAATAGAAGAACGAAAGTTGTGGAGCAAGATGAAATAGAAAAGTCTTACGAGACTGCAACATCCCCTTCTCATTAAAACAGAAATAAAACACCCCCCAAAATGCCCCAAACCTGTCCACAGACTGGCCCCAGACAGAAGTGTGTGTTTACTCGTGGATTTCATTTACTTACTTTTACTTTGTGCGGATTTGACTTTGGTTTGCATTTCAGTTTCATGGCATTTCGTGGTGAACTTAGAAGGGTTTCCAAAGTTAAAATATATTTGGAGTTGGCAAGAGCAGAATATAAAAAACCCTTGCTTTTTCTGAGTCAGTTTTTAAAAATAGTGCATGTATGCTACCCCACTTTCTGTCACATATGCACACATAAAAGCAGAACATCTGTCCTCATTCTTTTTTTTTTTTTGTTCAGAGGAGCCTGGTTAGGAGCCAGGCGTTTAATGATCACCTGTCAGATTTTATTTGTAAGCAGCTGTCCGCATGACTCTTCAACTCATTGATTTTATTGATTTTTTTTTTTTTTTAGTTTTTCCTGAGCTGTTTGCAGCTCAGAGTTATAAACTTTCTAACTAGAAACTCTGCACGCTTTTTTACTGCTTGTAAAAAGTCCTGTCTCTTGGGGTAGGATAAAACACACCTACATTTGCAGGTGTTTTTCCCCCATGCCATTTTGCCTTAAGAAGAATAGATTTTTTTTTTGTTAAATGTGTGTTTTTTAAAAGGAAGGTAATTCCATTTCTTAAAATAATTTTTTTCTCCCTCCAGCTTAAAGACAGGTAACATAACTTAATTAAGAGTCTGTTTATCATCAGGTTGTTGAAATTTCAGTGTGCTGTCATGTAATAAATCTTACTTCAACAATCAGTTTTGTAGAGAAGATTCTCTTAGAGTTTAGCATTTCAGCAAGCTTTAAAATAAGACCGTGTATGTTTAAAAACCCCAAATTTTTGTGAGCATTTAAGGTTATAAAAGTGCCAAGGCAAATGTGCTGCTTTGAAATACGCAAGTTAGTCTGGAGGTAAATGTTAAAATCATTATAATGGAGCCTTTTGGTTAATACATCTTAAGACTTTTAAACGACGTTTTTTAAACTGTCACATGAAGAAATGTTTTTTAATTGCTGTGAGCTACCAGTGCAGTATGCATAGCTGTTGTGATTTGTATTGTTGTAATAAACCCAAGAACAAGTAGGACAAAGTACACAATTTCAATAAAAATTAATTCCATGTGATCTTACTAGTTTTAGGAAAACTAACTTTTTTTAGGTGATAGTAATTCTTCTAAAAATATTTTGGTGTTGTCCTCTGAATTTTGTTTTACAATGGAAGTGTGTGGACTCTGGCTGAAGGAAGGGTCAAATCCTGTACTGCTTATGCCCCAAATCGAAAGGGCTGCGCAGCATTTAGCATCGGCGTATCACGTGCAGTTGGTCAAAACTCCTCTACCTGCATGTACTGTGTACGGGGGAGGACGTACACGTGCACGTTGGACGCCAGATGTGACTCATGTATGTACGTGGTCTGTCTCAGACACAGAGGGTCTGTAGAAGGGTGGCATAAGAAGGCAGAATTTTGTGCATCTGTTGAAATACAAGCCTTACCTGTCTTTAGAAGCCTTAGAGTGGGTATTGCCCAAATATGTGTGTTATACCATCTCTGGAAGAGATCTGACCCTGGCAGTAAACATTACATTACAAAATCCTCATTATTATTATTATACTTTATTTTCTTAGAGGTAAAAAAATAATTAAAAAAAGGTTCCTTATAAATTCAACTTATATCTGTATTTGTTCTGTCTGAAGTATAAATATTCAGGCGCACCAGTTCATCATCTGTTCTCTGGACTGTAGCAAAGAATAAAACAAGCACCTACTTTCCCATGAACTCCTGTTCAGGGAATGTATGTATAGCAAATACTCCGTCTCTTTTTGAAGAGGACGGACACAGGGTGATGGTTGTTGCAGGATTGGAATCTGATGTATTTCTTTTTCACAGTACCAATTCTGTTTAACAGAAACTAGTATTTTGATCTATTTTAGCATTGTGGATCACCACTCGTCGTAATGTGTAGACGCATTTGACACTTTTGTCTCTCCCTCTATTGAATGTTGGTTAGTTGGTTGAAATCTGTAGTCTCCCTCGGAAAACAGGTTTTATAAAGCTAGCTTTATATGTGCAAAAACATTACATTTTCTTGGTCCTTAGTCTGCTGCAGACCTTTGTGTTGCCTTTTGTCATTTTTTTTTCGGTGGAACACAGATCTCCATTTAGCTGCAGAGCACACCATGGAAATGGGGAGTATTTGTAGCCATTTGTATGTAAAGGGAGGTTCATATTTTGCAGGTGACTAGGGGGTGGTTACTTTTATCTGTCTCTTCTTGCTGTGTAGCCCTGGTTTGGACGAATGGGGCGAGTTAGAGTTTGGAAGCATCAGCTGAGGCTGGTGGAAGACCCTAATCAGAAGGTTTTTGGGGTTTTTTTTCCTGTTTGCCACCGAAGCCAGGGGTGCAGGGCTGTGTCACGGGGATGCCGCTGAGACTTAATACACGTGTCGTTTCTGCCCTGCTCCTTCAGGAGGGAGGGGCTGTCCAAGGCTTTGAAAAAACTCCCTCATTCTTTGCCTTCATATGACAGTGGCTTTCAGCCTGTTGCCTGGATGGCTGGCTGCCTTAGACTACTTGCAAAGGGTCTGCCAAAGATTATTTAAGGAAAGTAAAAAAGAAAAACAAGCTTTGTAATCTGCCGCAGAAATACACGTATGTGTGGGATCTGTGAGTCTTCACTTTCAGCTGAAAAAACATACTCAGGTACATTAATCAAAAAGCTGAAAACTTTTTCTATTCGAAATGTACTTAAACCCTCTGCCCCGCCAAGAACACAAAGATTTTATTAAATGCCATATTTCATTTATTCAGCAGTTACTTCATGTAGAGCGCGGTATGCTTTGGCTACTTGCACAGATACCGAACATAACGATGGGCACTAGGCGTGATTGGGTGGTTTTTGGTGTTTTCTTTTTAACTCTTGTTTGTGATAGGCACAGCAGCCACCTGGGAGAGGTTTGCTCTTGCTCCATCCAGCCTCTCAGCTGCATACTGGGGATGACTGGGCGAAGGGGGCAGCCCACGAAAGGGCGTGTGTGCAACACTCCCTTTATTGCAGCCTTCCTTCCCGTGTGTTTCTTAACGTGACCTTCTCTTCCAGCACAAGCACAGCCTTTGTAGTGTGAAGAGCAGCATTCCAGCAGCCAGCCTGTGTGTGGAATCCTCTCCTAAGGTTTAATCATTGTTTACAAGCAGTTACTAGGTTGCATGACCCACAGTGTGAACCCCTTCTCTTAGAGCTGGAGGACTCTACCTCCAGCACCAAGAGGAGCTGGGAATTTCCTGACCTTCGTTCTCCCACGTGACAACATGGGAATGACCAGCTAAACCGTCAGGCAGGCTGGTACGGATTGCTGCTCTTCACATTGACTCTCACGTGAGGCTCCGGATGGCTGTGCCTGCATGACCATGTGCTTTAGGCACGTGGCAGTCCCCTGTGCAGCCTGCTCAGCATGGCTTTTGCTGGAGCAGCACGCACGCACGGCTGTGTGCTCCTGCCATTACCAACCGACGCCGAAATCCCGGTGAAATGGAAAAGCTTCACTCCGGACTGCCACGGCAAGGGAAGCGCAGTATGCAGATGAGCCTCACAAAACTGCTTTTTGGATCAAAGGAAGATGCAAAACATATTCAGGCAAATATTAAAAATAGCCTGTCACATGATAACGGCGGAAAAAAGTGCTGAACGCACAAGCCTTGTTAATGCTGGAAGCAAGAACACTGTGTCTCCTTCAGGAGATCTAATTTTAATATTCACAGTTAAATGTTGATTATTGGTTAAATAATTGCTTGACTGCATGAAAGAACTTGAAATTAATTTGGAGTTCAAACAAACAGCACAAAACCCGAGATGTTTCATGCTGTACTTTTAAGGTATACCTGCCCCAACTCCAGTTCTCATCGGGATCAGTGTTTTCCACACAGATAGAGCGATTTAGGCAAGTAAGGGCTATCCAGTGTTAGGAAGAGGATACACAGGGAACAAGAAGAGGGTTTTTTGTCCCTTTAGAAAGACATTTAAAGGATGTCTGAGTATCAGACTTGTTGCAATTACCTAGAAAAAGTACCATGTCTTTCTTGGAGCTTTGCTTCCCATCTCAGTGTGTATTGGAGAGTGTTTGATTGAATGATTCTCTAGTGCTGTGATTTGATTTTTAAGAAGTAAATACACCCCCAAGTCTTTAATAAAACAATATGTAATAGTTAAGAGAGAAGACCTCATCAGGGCATGTATATGAAGAAGGCATTAATAATATCTAATTAGATGGAGATGCTAGGAAACACATTAAATTGTTTCAATCTCTACATATTTATATGACAGCAGATTGGCCATTGTGGGAGCTAGTAGTGGCCAGATTCTGCCCAATTAATCTCAGCAATGAGTACTTTACTCCTCATGTGGTCTTACTAATTTCAGTATTGCTCAGCAGGAGAGCAGCTTGTTGACTGCTCTCCTTCATCAGCTCCTAGGTGGAGCAGCAAAATGTCACTGTTCACTCTTGTCATTCATCTTTATGGGCTTTTTGTTGTGTGAGGATTTTGGGGTTTGGTTTGGGTTTGGTTTTGGGGTTTTTTTAAGGGGAGTAACCGCTCTCAGTGCACCAGTGGAGTTTTCTCAGAGTGAAAGAACACTTCAGCAGTAAAGGGTACTTTAGAGCATTGTGGCTGGCAGTACGCTATGGAGCTGTTTAGTATTTATATTACTCAAATGTGACCATAAGTTTCCTTTTTTTGAAGTCTTACTTTCATATCAAATAAAATGTTTTTCCAGTATTTTGTCTGAATTTCACAGAAGACTGTGATCGGAAAAGAGTATTTCAACTGTGGTTCGATATCTTTTGCATTAAGAAGGTAATGAAAGCTCTGGAAAAAAAGTTTACTTACCCCTCAAATCTACTCCATAGGTTGGAGTAAGTTAGACATAGTGAGTTAGAATGGAGAATGAATGTAAAATGCACGACTGTGTCAAAAGGAATGCATGACAAACAGATTTTTGTAGTATGTATTATATTTTGGGGTTGCGGGGGCTGGTAACAAATGGCATTAAAGAAGCTCTGTTTATCATAAAGCTGAATTTGGTCCTGGGACCTTCAGAGCTAATGTGGGGAGAGCTAACACAGGTAGGTACTGCAGTGTGTGTTGCAACATTTCATTTGGGGTTTTTGTTTGTTTTCCTTTTTGTTGGGGGTTGTTTGTTTTTCTTTTCTGCCAGGGCTCTTTATAGCACTCCAGCTTTGCATAGCTGAGGTGCTATCCATCAAGTTTTAAACGAATACAAGTTATTCTTCAACCTCTCACATTTTTGACACGCTTGAAGCTCTTGAATAGTTATGCTTCCCTGTCCTATTCTCTGGGCTAAATCTTGCCAGGGCTAAATTTGGCCCAGATTTTCATTGTACACCATCCAACGCCATTGCTTAGCTTCTCTGATGTGGCACATTCTTGCTTCAGGGTTCTCTGCTCAACTTTGAGAGAAACAGCTTTAGCTCTTCATTTTACTGGTAGTATTCTCTTGTTCATATATCCCATTTGATGAAAACAGACACTGAGGTTCTGGAAGCTCTTTGCTTTGTGTTACAGTGTGTTGCCGTTTGTAGGAGGAAATAAAAAATCCAAATTGCATTAGGGTCCAAGGAAACTCTGGTCCTTATTAACTGGAACACCAGTCTGGATTGTTACTGAAACGGAACTTGACAGGAACCCCCAGATCGATGTATTAACATGCGTTTACTACAAGGAGATGCTAGGGTGAACTACAGCAGTAACTCATCTGTACTGAAATGTCATCCTGAGATAGGTAGGTGTATAAGCAGAGAGGCAAAAATACATAGTTTGTAAAGGATTTCTTGAGGATGGAGAATGGTTTTTAAAAAAAAAAAGTTTCTTTTCTAATTAGCCTTAGGGAGCTCAGCTTGCTGTAAATTCTTTGTTCTGGAACATGGCTGTGGACAATAGGTCAAAGATTAAGTAATTCATTACTGAACTGGTTGGTACTCCTGAATTTAATAAACAAATGAATGGATGGGATTCTCCATCCATAGCGAGATCCATTACTTTGTATGTCAATAATTGGATCTTAATTTTTTTTTAAATGTTTGCAAGCCTCCCCACTTACTTAATTCTTGTATGCGGACAGTGCTGTATTGGAGGTGACCTGGTGACAGCAATCGTGACACAGATGAAAGCACTTAAATGTAGTCCCACTAGCAACTGCTTATAACTTGAGATTCTAAGGAGGCGAGAAATGAAACTGGATTGCATTTTGAAAAACTGAAGGAACAATCCTGTGTAACTTGTAAACACAAAATACTCCTGCAGAGCTCCGTGTGAAGGAGCAATCAATATTTTTAACACAGTGAGATTACTGAAATAATAACACTGAACTTTCTTGTGGAAGATTATGTTGCTTAAGGCTGCAGAATATAAAACAGGCTCAAAGCGAGAGGGCTACGTTGAAACAGAAGAGGTGACTTAAGATAATTTAGTAATTTTTACAAACATGGCATTTCAGCGTTGGGAAATAAGTCCTACTCCAGCAAGAAGTCTGCTTAAAAACCAGCTCTGTGCTTAGCTTCTAATGCTTAGTAAGTAGGAACTCAGGACTGGGCACCAAATCCTGTTCCTCATCAGAACAGGGAGGGTTGAACTGCCTTAATCTGAAGGACCCTGCAGCAATCAGCCATACCACTGTTCCCTCTTTCTTTGTGCTGCATAGTGGAAATAGAGCTGTGACTGACGTCTGTAATCCCTGCAGCTGCGGCCCCTCGCTGCAGCGTGGGGCATTTGGCCCTTTATCCCTGTAACTCTTGCAGCTCTGTTCCTTGCTGTGACAGATGAGCATTGGGTTGGTTTTTTTGCCCGGTTTGCTATGAAAACAAACCATATCCAGTCATGCTAGGTATGCGTGGCCTCTTGTGTGTTCCTGCTTCGTGATTTTTGAGTATGTTGGCTGATTTTAACCACATGTGGTAAGTTGTGATTCTGAAAGAATAATTGCATTCCTAAAATTTCATTAAAATAGATGAGTGGATAGGAAAGGAATATGTTACTGAGCAGGAAGAGCTGTAATGTAAATGTGCATTTTCTACATCAAAGAATTTACATAAGACCTTTAAAATGCCTGATCTGTGTGAATTGCTTCTGGGAAAGCTGACACCCTTTCAGACACCATGAGATGTCAATTCACTTGGAGAAACCAGGTTTCTGCAAGAAACCAGGTTTAATCGGTTTCGTGTGTGGTGAGGGGAGGCATTGAACTTTCTTCCACCATTATTATTCTTTTAAAATCCTCAGCTCCTGGAATCTTGTGATTCTATGAGACTCCCAAGTTTTCATTTAACACCAGAAGTTAGGAAACCAACTCTAAGGGTTGTAGGCAAGATCTTGAACCTACTGTAGGCAAGATCCTTGCATGCTGAACGGAGGAAATGGAACCATCTCAATCATCTCCAAAGTCGAGCACAATCGTTTCACCTAAAAATTTGCTACAGCCTTGCTATGTCCTGTTCCCCTTGCGCCGCAGAGGCTCCACTGCCCGGTTTGGAACTACCGTGCAGTCAGCCAACTTCAAATTTGACGCCTGTTATCACAGTCACTGCGGTATCACACGTGGGCAGGTGTCCAAGTGACCTTGTGTGTGCGTCTCACCATCCATCCTTCGCAGCGCCTTTCGGGCCGGGCGCTGCGCACAAAGCTGCCCTTTACGGCTTCCTCTCTTCGGCGTAACTTCCCACTCTGTTGCCGGGGTCTGGGGTGGAGGTAGGTTAGAAGTGAGTGAGAAACAAGTGAGAGTGGGCTAAAAATGTTGAGGGATCAAAGAGGAAAAGTAGGTCGTGGCAGGGTATGTGTGTTGGGAGGAGGAATGGGGGGGCACAAGCTAGGGGAAGATTTGTTTTCCCATTGGCTTTTCAAAGTTGTGCAATTTAAGAATTGGATTAACCTGATATGACTTTGTTTTTCTGCCAGATTAGATATGTTGAGTTTCTTGGCATTGTGAATTGTACAGTACATTGTGTGCTGTAAATATGGGTGTGTCGGGATAAAGCTGTAATGACACAACACGCTCGCAGTATAATGCGGCACGGCTGGGTGGACTCCCCTGCTCCCTCGGTGTCCCATTCCCTCTACCCCTGAACCCACGGGCGTGTTGGGGCATTTAGAAAATTACTAGAACCTCTCAACCTTCCTGTGGTCTGTTCTCAGCACAATGTCAAGGCATTTCGATACCCTTTTGTGGTAAGGTAACGCTTGTCTGAGGCCCGAAAGTCTGTTTGGCCTGGCAGTGCCACACGCCCTATGAAGTGTCTTTAAAAAATAATATATATTTTGCAACATTTCCCACTAAACTTTCTCCATCTAAATCCTGAGAAAGCAGGAAGAAACTCTGAGTGTCTTTTCATACAGTTTTGGGATTTGGCGGTGGGCTTTTTTAGCCTATGTTTAAGGCATTGCCTTGGGCTTAACTTCAGAAGAGTTAAAAATCAGATCTAGATCTGAAGTAACTGCAAGTGCTGAGCTCACTGCTGTGTGAAGTACACCACAGCGGCATATGGATGTCAAATTAAAATTTTCATAGCAGCATATATTTGCTCAATGGGTTTTGTTTTTTTATGTGCTACATACATCCTGAGATAATTTAATGTGGTATATCCATTTTATATGCTGGGCTAGCTCCATGGAGTAGCCCAGCTCTCTGCTTACTGCAGAGTGAGGGTGGAGAAATGAGTGACTGCAACCAGGTAGCTGGGAAAGGTGGGCAGATTCAAAGCCATGTTGAGCTGGGTGATCTGCACTCTGAAGACAGTAAAGAGCGTGCAGACTTTGGAGAGTGAAATGTAAGTACCTTAAGGCACCTTTGTTTAGTTCCCACACTCGATTTCCAGACTTCTCCAGAGACCGCATCTACCCAGGCAGGTTGGTCACAAGGGGCTGACCATAGCATGGCCTTTGTCACCAACTGCCTAAGGACCTGCCCTCTGTATCAGTACATCTACACTGAAAAGTGAGGAATTAATTCCCTGACCCCTGGTAAAGATGATTTTTCCTGCACGAGCATAAATAACAGATAAAGTTAGTAAGTCGGATATCAAGATTGTGTCGTGTTCCTTAGCCATATGTTGTTGCAGTGCCTTACTCAGATTCACATAAGCAGAAGAAATGGGGGTTGCTCATTAGATGGAGGTTTTTCTGAAGTTGGAGTAGTTTGGTGATAGAGCTGTTTTTTGAGAGTAACACAAATGGAGTAAAATGGAGCGGGAGGTTGACCTGGTGAACACCTGCATCACTCTGTGCTTAAATTTTTTTTGCAGCCTATTTAAAGTTAACCTGCACCTCCACCTTTTGAGGAGGTTAAACCACAAGCCTCGGTTATAAATATTGGACAGCTGCAGTTGAGTGTCCACTTGAGACACCTTTTTGATGTCTTGGCACTTAAAAAATCAGGGCATGGATTGCCCAGACTCCGAGACCTGGCGTTTGTGCATCCGTAATCACGTGGCCGCTCTCAGAAAGGATGGTCTTTCTGTAGGACTGGACGCATCACCAGGCTTAAGAAACACTTTTCCAAACTCTCTTATCTGTTCAATTTTCTCAGTGTGACATGGTTGAAGTCATTGTTGAAAATTGTGGTAGTCTCTGTCTGGAAGCTGTTCTGAACACGTGAAAAGAAATCATTAGCCAAATAGAAGGAAAGAACTGGAGGTGTAATTGTCAACTCGTGCATGTCTCTGATTTCACCAGCTGCTGCACGTGTTCAGGTTATCAATTTATTTCTGTTAGAAAGTAAACAAATCCTCACTTTTCTTATGTACTCTCCTGACTCTTTCATCTGAGTTGCTGTTATCTGCAGCAGGGATATACTTCGGAAGTCTTGTGTTTGGAGGCTTTTCTTTCTGCTTCCACATGCAGCGTGCTCTCACGAGTCACGTGCACCTCTGATGCTGGCCAGGGATGCTGTTTGTCTCCTCCAAAGTCAGTTATTTAAAAACATTATTACCACTACTATCAAAATCTAATACCTTATCATCGGGGCAGCTGATATCCCGTTAGACCCAGCATGTTTTTCGGACTGAAGCCTTTGGCCAAATTCTATCTGACTTCATCAATGTTCCTCTGTGTTCAGTACTTGGTGGCTGTTTAAGTAGTGTCAGCAAAATCTGAGCCATAGGCGATGTATGCCACCATCAGTCATACCCTTCCTGCACTGGGCCACATCCTGAGAGGCCTAAGCACCTCTAATTCTCCTGAACATGGAATTGGAAGTAGCTTTCATAATCCTCCGTGATGAAGAATTTGCAGTGCCTTTTCTAAATCAGGTCCTTTCGGGGTCAGTATCCTTGAAGGAGCTGATGGTGTGTGACTCGTGTGGAAATCCAGGTGGATGCCCGGTGCTCAGCACCCGTGCCGAATGTGCTCATCCCAATGAGCCCAGTTAACGCCTGGTTAAAATACACCACTGGCAACGCCAGCATTTAAGCAAACTCCTTAAGTACCTTTTTTTGCGGCCCTTCAGTTTATAGCCCGTGGCTTGTTGTTTCCCACTTTCTCACGTTTTCCCAAAGCCGCTGGTGTGTACAGTCTGAAGATCACATTTAACCAACACAAGGAAATCAGCTTGGCCCGACGGGCTTCTTTATCACGTGGCAGAGAATGTGTTCACTCTGTTCTGCCAGACTATGGCTAGCTGAGCAAAATACAGTGAGGCTCTGGGCTTCTGGCCAAGCTTTTATTTCAGTTTGGAGCTTACAGCCACATATTTGCTATTTGGCAGGACATCCACTGGGGTATATTTGGATAGTAATCTAGCATTGTTTTGCTGCGTTTTTCTTCTTTCTTTCTTTTTTTTTTTTTTTCTTTTAATGCACATGGATAGTATAATCCCAACACTTACTTTGGGCAGCCTGTACAAGGTCTCTCTGTGTGCACCGTTATGTATGTGCACTTAGAACTTGTAGCAATGACCTTTGATAAATAGAAGTCAAAGCAATTAACTTTCTTTTATTGAAAAATTCTGGATGTTCTACTCTTTGCCCCCTATGTGCCGATAACAGAGCTATGTTGTTACTCTTTCCAAGATCAAAAGCTTCACTAGGGTTTGATTGAAGTCCAATTATGGAAGGAAGTAGCTGTGCTGGAGCTCTGAAAATAGCAATAATTGTTAAAATAATAAAGCGTGTCCTTGTGAGTCTTTATAATCTTTAAAACTTCTTTTTGGGGGAAGGGGGTGGCTTTCCTCTAGTTTTAAAATGAAAATATTAGCAAATGTCTTGGGAAAATAGGAGTGTGCTGTTAGAAGAACAACTATCCCTCTCTGGATTTCTTACTTCAGTTCTATTCTCCACCCCAAGCTTGCCTTCCTCTGAAGCTGTTTGCATGCAGCCTGACTCATGCAGGAAAAGAAAGCTGGATTTGATTTTTAACTGTATGGGAGGCTTTGGGTTTGGGGGGGGGATATAAAGGCTTTATGATGCAAACTCATTTATTTCTCTGTGAAACAAAAATGGGCTTTTCAAAATACAGTGTGTTTTGGAAAGTTGGCTCTGGGTTTGAAACCCCAACATCTCTGAGGGCACCCTTGTATGAAAATATCGTGCAAGAAGACATAATGCGTGGGGAGGGGGCACAAAACGTGATTGCAAGCAGTAGCGTTGGAGGAGCAGTTCCTGTTATTTTAAGAAGGGACATCTTTCTTGAAATGGGGGGGAGTTGGTTTGTTTTATATGGACAGTGCTGAGCCTGACAGTCCGTTGTTACCGTAACTTTATCAGACACTTGGAGCTGTGTCTGAGCAGATCAGTACTGGCAAAAGCTGACATACCTGTATACTGTACATTGTTATTTAGGATGTAAATTTACAGTTGCCTTCTCTTAGTCTTTCCTGCATCCTCAGAGAGAAAAGAACCAGGGAGAAAGAGCCCTGTGGTGAGGCTCCCAGCTGGTGTCGACTGACAGAGCTTCAGGAAGGGAGAGCTTGGTTCTTGATGTTAAAACTCAGTGTGTCTAAGGGTCCGTTTATCATTTGCAGCGTTTAGTTGATTGAAGCATCAGGGTGAATAACTAGAAGTGAAGGTGACAATATGGACAGTACTAAGTACATCTCTTTCAGTATTCTGCAGTGATTGCTATAGGTGCTGCTTTGCTGATTATAATGTTGTGACTGGTTTGGATTTATAGCAAGATTTTACCAGGGTCTGTCTCTCTTTTTTTTTTTAAACTCACGTGCTTGCACACACATCTGATACAGGACAAGGTAATCCCTGTGTGAAAATCAACCCTCATGTACTTTCTTTTATGCCAACTGGACTCACTAATTACGTAAAATCTTTGCATTATAGATAAATGGTATCAAGTAATAAGCCCAGAGGCTTGTACAGATCCAGTGAAGCCCTTTGATTTGTCACATGAAGCTTCAGAACTAGAATTTTCTTAGCCCCTTAAATTACTAGGGCAGAACCTGTTATTTATTCATTTGAATCTTTACTGTTATGCTCTCTCCACTGCAGAGAAAATCATTTAGTCTTTCTTCATTCCCTTAAACATGTTTTAAATCATCTGTTTATTCTGGCCTGAGTTTTATATGTAAGACATCTATAAAATATTCTGCCTAAAAGAGTTCAGTTCCCTGCTCTTGCTGGGTTTGGATGGAGCTTTGGTGTACAAACTGCTTCATTGCCTTCTGGAAATTTTAGTTGTCAAAAAACCCACCCTAGCGCGCGGTACCCCGTCGGTCAGCTTAAAGATGTTTATACAGTCGGCAGCTTTAGCCGCTCTCAGAAACAGCCTGCCCCGATCTCTAGGAGCTGCTGAAACTCATCAAGCAGGTTCCTGCTAACCAATTATCCAGTTAAGCGGAAAGAGGAAAGGTGCTTCTCTTGCTTGTTTTTTTCTTTGCTAAGTTTAACCCATTCTTCCCCAAGCTTCAGTAACTGTGGACATTAATAGCACTGAAGTAACAGCAGTGAGAGTGAGAAGAGGATTAGCAGGGATGTCTGATGGTGCAGATGCTGAGCTGTGTGGTAGTGTGTGTCCCTCAAGTGGGCAGAGACATGCAGTCGCAGCGTAAATCTAGAGCACTCCGCTGTGAGTCCTACCCAGCGTTCCTCACCTAGCTTCTTTTCTTGTATTTTAACAAAATCCTTTTTAAAAAAAAACCCATGCCCCCCTCCAACCAAACCCCTCCCCACCCCAAAGCCAATAAGGAATGTTTCATTGCTGCCAGAGCGAATTTGTTGATTCCCAAACACTCCTACTGTGTCTTGGTTGGAAAACTTCAATTACTTGCATAATAAGTGCTGTGGGTAATGTAAAAAAACTCTTTCTAGCAGAGCTCTGGTTTTCACTACATGTTATAAGAATAAATAAATGCTCAGATGATACCAGACAGCTGGGTTGTCCACATCTGACTGTCTTCTACATTGATTTTTAAGACAGGACATGTGCCTGACTCTTTTAATGGCTATCAATACCAGATGTGTCTGTGTGAAATGCAGAGATTGTCGAGTGCAGTTGTCAAAATTTTGCTCGTGATTACTAGAAATAGTAAATAAGTGGGTGGGATAAAATGAAAAGATACTCTCAATTCCAGTAGAAAACCAGAAGATTAAATGACTTTCCTGTCTGCCATAAAAAATAACAACTTGGTGAATACCTTCCTTTTTTTCCTTCCTACTGCCTTCCTGAGGAATCAGTTCCGTGAGCAGCAAAATCTCCGTGGGTTTCTCTGATGTGTAAGGAGGCTCCTGCAGCCAAGGGGTTAATCTGTCATTTCCCTTGTTTTCCCAGCGCTGGTTAGCAATACATGTCCATACTGCTTTGCCAAATTTGTTTTAAATTGGCCAACAGTTTCCAAAGTTGTTGGGAGGAGGCTTGACAGACATGTGCACAGCGTGATTGCACAAAACTCATTTCTCGAGGAAATGGAGCTAAAGAATAACTGTCAAGTACTGGGGCACTAAAAGGTAGCTTGAAAAGTCATGAAAAGAACTGAAGGGCCACTTGGTACCTTAATTGTGTCCACAGCCTTTAACCGGTGGCACAAGATCATAGAATTGTAGAATGGTTTGGGTTGGAAGGGACCTTAAAGACCATCTAGTTCCAACCCCCCTGCCATGGGCAGGGACACCTTCCACTAGACCAGGTTGCTCCAAGCCTCATCCAGCCTGGCCTTGGACACTTCCAGGGATGGGGCATCCACAGCTTCTCTGGGCAACCTGTTCCAGTGCTCCCCCCCTCTGCGGGAAGAATTTCTTCCTGATATCCAATCTAACCCTCCCCACTTTCAATTTAAACCCGTTCCCCCTTGTCCTGTCACTACAGGCCCTTGTAAAAAGCCCCCCCCAGCTTCCTTGTAGCCCCTTCAGATACTGGAAGGGGCTATAAGGTCTCCCTGCAAGCCCAGGTCTCTCAACCTTTCAAGATACAGTTCTTGCCCAAAGATGAGATCTGTGCAGGCAGATACCCCTCTGCCCAGGACCTGTCTTCATGGAGGTGAAGTCTAATTTGGTGACTGCACCGATGGTTTGGAAAGTGACTGGAAATGCTTACGAATATGCAGATCAAAATGCTTGCCAGCTTAGACTGTGGCAGAGCTTGATCTGGTGGTCTGAGCTGTGCTGTTGGCCGAGTGGTTTGTGCAATAACCTTTGACTACAAATAGGGCTTTCTTTCATTTCCTGAGTAGCCCGAGGGTGTAACTGAATATTTACTACTGTTCTGCATTGGGTTTGGTTTTTTTTTTTTTTGAAGGAAGATCTGTGAGTCCATGAGTTGGAATGCATGTTAATAACAAATTTAATAGAGCCTTTCCGTCATCAGGATTTTATTGAGTTTTGCTTGTGCATTGAGTCCTCAAAGACCTTATCCAGGCAGAAAATGGAGGCAAGGAGGTAGAGCCAAGTTCTCAGGTTACTGAGCAAGGGAGCTGCAAAGCCCGGTGACGAGCTCATCCCTAGCAGCTAGGAGAGATCTTCTGGAACAGGTAAAGATGGGTTGAGACTTCTGCTTCAGTAGATGCGTCTTACAGGCTGCAGGTTAGGGGGGTGAGGAGCGCGAGTTGAACAGCGTGTGGTGGACGGGCAGCATGGTCTGAGCTGGGTGTGGAATGTGGAAATGGCCTGGGCATGCGGGAGCGAGGTGTTCTCACCTGCAACAGTGAGTTACTTCTGGTGAAGTGCACCAGAACGCGGGCTCAGCTTCTGTAGGAAGAACACATTAAAGGTGGCACGGAGCATCTTTATCATGAGGCCAGCTCTTAATTTATTTCTGAAACTCTGGATTACCATAAATCTGGTCAGTGCTGTGTTCTTTATTCCTTCTGCATTTGTAAAAGGAGAACAAATAAAAATGTTCTGTAAGCTCTGCTACATTAAAAAAAAAATACCATTTATACAGCACAGCTCTGGTTTGTGTAATTTTTTATATCCAAAATATAGAGGGCTTTAGAATAGGAGAAGAAAAGCTGCATATCTGAGTTTAAGATAAAATAAGATGATCTCTGTGACAGAGACAGCAGAAATGATGTGATATGACAGTTGCTGTAGCAACACCACCCACTTCATGAAAATCAGAGTTAACAGGAGTGTAAAAGGTAAAGCCCACATAATTTTCCAAGCCTGTGAATTGTTGCTGCCCTCAGCTTGCAGTGCTTTCCAGCTCTCCAGTGTTTCTCCGTTCATTTGGGCACAGATACACCTTTTTCTGCATGGCCAACTCCAGCAGACCCAAACCTGTATTCAATAAGGGAGTTCTGCAGGGGCAGTGAAGCCTGCAATGTCTTTGCCTGCAGGTGACCTGGTGACTAAGAGGAAAACAACACGAAGGATTGTGTTGTGTGTCATCCTTCCCCCAAATCCTCCCAAAAGCCTTGGATAGTAAAATACTCTAAGGCATGTACAGTCTCCCAGGTATCCCGTATGGAGCATGGGATGACCACTGCTGTAAAAAGGAAGCCAGGCCAATCGATTTACTTCTGTGGGGACCAGCTTTTAGTAAAGCACTGTAATGTTTCATATAAATCTTATGTATTGTAGAAACTGAAGGTGTCAAAGGTAAGTACACTGCCACTTTCTCCCCTGCCAAGTTACCCTGCCGTAGCGGTGCCGCACACCAGTGATGCGTTGCCTACAAAAGTAGGAAAACACATTGGTTTTGATCAGCGTGGTGCTGAGCTGGTTGTCTGGCTGCTGGGAAGCCCCGAGTACAGCGCAGCATGCCGAGGGCTGTGTTCCCGGGCGGGCAGAGACGCCTACGAAATCTACTGAATTCAGAGGGGTAGAAGGGTCCCTGCTGAAGAAATGTGTCAGTGCCAAGACATTGTTTGAAAGTTATTTGGTATGTCTGGATTGGCAAGTAATTTTGAAATTTGCAGCTATGGTTACTGGAATAAAAGTACTTTATTAAGAAAATACAGTTACTGTATACTGGCTGCCATTGTCTTACACTTTTCTTAATGATAATTTCCAGTGAACAATTCCCTGTTTATGTATGTATAGAAAATGCAGACACGTACGTTTAAAAGCTCCCGTATGCAGTGAAGTGATTTGCCATTCATGTTGGCCTCAAGGTTACACTCAAATATGTGTTTTGAATATATTGATATTTTCAATACATCAAGTTCATTTGTTGGTAATATTTTAGTCACTGGTTGACAGTGGAGAGCCATGCTGCGTGTGATAGCAGAAGTAAAAACCTCTATTTCTTGCAAAGTGGGGGAAAAGAGTTTGAAAGCAGTGGCAATCTCCAATGGCAGTCAAGGTAAGTTTTAGTGATCCTTTTTGCTGAGATGCTTCCTGAAGGCATCCCAGTAAATGCACTACCACGGTAAGCACTACCACAATAAATGGATGAGAGGGATGGCAGGGGAGTTGACTTTTGTGTTTTGTGGCATTTTCATTTCATTTTTGACATAGTTCTTCACAGGTTCTGCCTATCTGTTTTATTCAGAACATGCACACATAGTGTGTTCAGAGTCTCAGGTCAGGGCTACGGACAGTTGGCAGAGGAGGTCACAAGAAGGAAAAGAAGTATTAGGATTCCAGGGTTTCTTCAAGACATATTCCATCACCAACCTTTTTCACTGCTACTGTTTTTAAAAGATAAAAGCATAAAGATTTTGCAGTGTGTTGCTTTTTCTAGTCACTTTCCCAGAGATTTTTTTCTCACTTCATCTTTCTATGAAAATGTGACTGCTGTGCTTAGGTGCAGAAATCTCTGCAGGCATTAGTTTGGTTTTTGAGACTCCTCAGCATAGTAGTTTCTTGCCATTTTCTGTTGCTAGATGACTCACATTTATAAATGAATTTATAAGACAATGTTTTGCCCAGTGTTCAGTATCGTAATTTCTTTTAATCAGACTTCCTTTTTGGAGTTCCCTATCTTTGTCTGTGTCTGATGTGCCACAAAAGCCTTTATTAAGCAGCAGCTGTAAAGGAGTAGTTACGGATACATGGGTAAGGTCCGTATGCAACAGCCTGTTCTCCTGGAATTTTCCCTAAGCCGCGGTTACGTGTTCCCTTCCTCCTCTGACCTATTTTTCAGACTACCCGAGACTGATGCGTTTGTATACTTTGTAAATGAAAATATATATATCAGCAGGGAAAAGATACAACCGTACACCCTTGTGCTTTCTTTGTGTGTGCTCATTGGGAATAAAACTAGTATGTAAAGGCAAATTAGACCTCTGCAGTTACTGGACTGTAACAACCCAAACACAGGGTTTGGGGGTTTTGCTGGTTTGGGTTTTTTTTCCCAAGACGTGTTAGAGGGTCCTAATTTAAGTCAGAGAAAAGAAAACGTGCTAAATCGTACTCGGAAGATTATGGAAACAGTGTGTCCCCATTCTGGCATCTCTGCCTCTTAAAAATATGATTATTTTATACAAATCACCCTCTGTAAAGCATCAATTTAGTTTTGTCGCATAGACTGTGCTTTGTTTTAGTCAACAAAAAAGGTAAAAAAGTAAAAATAAAAAGCTGCTTCAACAGACAGTTCAGGTTTGTGCGTACAGAGCGAGCAGATCAAAAGAGAAGGCGAGATTTGCAAGTTCCTGTAACTCTGCCCAGTGACCCCTTTTTGTTGTATTCGTAGAGCAGCTGATAGCATCTGTTGTCTGTCTCTCCAGCTTGCCACTGGCTACTGATTGGGAGGTAGAGGAAATGTACCTGTTTCACGTGGCTTTTCCATGCCATTTGAAATCGGTGTTTTGATAACACACCCAAGCAAGATGGGCTTGGGTACCAGAATTGGGTAATAGATACTTGAGTCATGGGTGGCATATGCTTTCAGGATTACAGGCTGGCTTTTTGCAAGACCTGTTTACTGAGTGAGAGCGTGCTGTCCTGGATGTTCATTAACCAAATAAATAGAACAATGCGAGAGGAACTTACTTGGTCTGGAGTCTTGCAGAGCACATTGGCAGTGGCATGAATGCATCTTGAGGACAAGTGTTGTCTTTGTTTTGAGTGGTATTCCACGTGAGGGCATATTTATGGGGGCCATCTGAGGCTGTTTCCTAAAGCAGGGGGTCTATCTAAAATCTACTGTTTGGTTTATTAAAGCTGGGTTTGTAATTGTCCAAGGAAAAGAAAAATGGATCTTCTTGTCTCCTTCAGCACAGGTTAACAATTCTAATGTTTCTCTGGAACCTTCCGTGTAAGAAAAGCAAGAACTGTACTTTTTTGAGGAACCCTGCTCTATGTGAATTGTCAATGAATGAAAATATACACAGGTATGCCAGAGGATGTCATGAAGCTCCAATACACCAGAGAATATCAGCACCTTGAAGTGAAATGTGCTTCTAAGCCAAGTGTAAATCAAAATGAAATGCCTGTCTGAACGTTCTTCCCTGCAGCTTCGCTCTTCAGGCCATGTCCCCACAGAATGCCATCCTGACCTACCTTTGTGAGGAAAGCAGCACCCTACAAAAAATCAGAAAAGCATTGGAAAGGGCTGTGGATTTCATGCTTTTCAAGAATTTGAAAATCCCTGCGCAGGTTAAACCCATCGCTGTCTGCGTGTAGCAGTTCTGCAAGGGAAACCTTCAGAACAGAAACGGCTGCTTTCAGACCTCTTGTAGTTCGGTTGTCAGGGGCAGGCTGGGGAGGGAAGGAAGGTTTGATTTTCTGATAGCTTTCAGAGAAGGGCCCCGTTGAGCTAAGCGCTGCCTTCGCGCAGGCTAAAGATGGGGTAAGGTTTTCGGAGTCTGGGTCTTAGAGAAGAGTCTTCAGTCCAGTAGACACAGTGGAAAATTTTAACTGGTGCTGCCTCATATTAGTTTGTTTATTGCTTTGAAGGGCAGAATGTTACTGGCACAGTAGGCAATAGCGTATTACATGCGTGTTATGCTAACCACATGCAGGAGTTGCAAAGTCAAACCCTCAAAAACCTGCAAACACTCGACCGAAGGCCACGTGTGCAGCTTCAGCTAGCACACCCCTCGCCCTTGTCTGCCTGGAGATACAGGCTTTAATTACATTATATCCTCTTTTTTCCCTTTTCCCTTTTTGAATGCAGAGGTCAGAGCAGTTCTGGGTTGAATCAGGAAGGAAGCGGTTGTCTGTAGGATCTTGGAACTTGACCTCATTTACTGCAGATGTGAGAGGATGCGGGGAATAGCAGAAGAAGGGAAAATCTGGCAGGAAGGATAGAAGGATTTTGTCTGGAGAGGCTGGATTCTGCCATGAAGTTTCAGCAGAATTGTGAGCAAGTTGCTTGATGACGTGAGGTTGTCACACTGCGTGTTTGCTGCCCTTTTTGGGAGGAGCCCTGCTCGATGCTTTGGGTGGCCCTCACCTGCGTCCATGTACAGCTCCTGCTGCCCCTTCTTTCATGGGGGTCTTGTGGGGAAAAATTTGTTTCTGCGAAGCACGCAGAGGCAGTAGTCGTCAGTGCTGAAGGGAACTCATAAAAAGTTGCTAATTGTGTCTCTAGAGAAGGTTGGAATAATTTGTAGCAAATAACGTATGGATCCATTTGGGTAAATCAAAATGGGTGAAACAACATTCCTCCTTCTGAATGAGGAAGGAGTGCAGAAAAATAGCATGTGATGGAAACGTTAAAGATTGTTGTGACCATGGCTGTGCTTCGTAAGACAACACTTGCATTTAATTTTAAAAACAAATTGAAAAGACAACCTGGATTTTCTCACGTGCCACCCCTACAACAGGCACATTGGAAATGAGTAGGAGTGGACCTGACAGCACCCCACAGCACCCTGCTGCTTGGACGGGGTAGAGGATGACAGCTTACTCTGGCTGTAAGGAGCTGACGGGGGACAGGGAGCTGATAGCAGAGGATCTGTGGAACTCGGGAATCTGGAGCTGCATCTGTACCATTGCCACAGACAGAACTCCTGCCCTGTTCCCTTCAATAGGACGCCCTTCTACGGAACACATTCATCCCAGCCTTTGCTGAGGTCGCCTTCCTCTTCCAGGCTCTCCCCCACTCCTCTTTGGCTGCAAGACTCCTGCCTTCATCACCTCCTTGCCCCCTTCTCTGCTTTCAATCCGAATCACTTAATCAAATTGCCACTTTCTCACCAGCCTTAGCATGCTGCCAGTACCTAGATTTTAAGGTGGGAAACAGAAGAAAAATATCATTGATCCAGAAGCTGCCTTCTCTTCCAGTGCACAGCTCACTAGCACAGTGCAGAGGAAAGTTTGCCAGAAATTTTTAACACGTTCAAAACAAAAGTATTTTTGCTGAACCTTTTTTGGGAAACTGTAGAACCATTTTGGCAGAAACCTAATTGGCGTGCACAAATCCAAACAGAATGGTTGAAATCTGGCAAAGGTCTAAGGAACTGAAGGCAGCATCCTCTAATGGGAAGTGTCAGGCAATCTTGGTGAGACTACCAGTCCTGCCTGTAATAATACTTGCAGAGGCCCAGTGCGGGAGGCACACAATGCTGAGAGGGGAAATGACAATTCTTTTATAATTAAATGCACAAGATTTGTAAACAATGCTGGTATCTTTAAAAAGTACATGTTTTCAAAACACTTCTATGTGCCAGTCTTTTCGTGTGCGTTGAAAGCAGCAACTGTGTTGTGGTTGCAGTGGATTAAGATCCTTCTTTCCGCAGGAAGTGTTTGCAGTCGCCCCATGTTGGGCAGGATCAAGTTTGTGTAAGATAAGAAACAGAGGAATGTCTGTGCCAGGTTGGAGCACTGGTCAAAATACACTAATCTCCTGCTGCTTCGGAAGAAAATAAAGCTCCTCTGATAACTGCTTACATAAATACACCCAGAGGTGAACTGTCTTCTTCACCCCCAGGCAGAGGGTGGTTGGTTTTGTCCTGCCATGTGAGGGCTGGAAGAGCATGCAGTGTGGCTTGTCATTCCCCTCACTGCTGGTGTAGGTGGTGGTTTTACTGTCCATGTAAATGTTGCGGTGTCTGGAAGACACCAAAATCCCAATAGTAGGGAAATTAGATAGGAAGATAGAATGTTGCTTGTTGTAAATTGTTGTTGTTGTAAATGAGGTATTAAAAACCTCACAAGATAGAATCATAGAATCATAGAATGGTTTGGGTTGGAAGGGACCTTAAAGATCATCTAGTTCCAACCCCCCTGCCATGGGCAGGGACACCTTCCACTAGACCAGGTTGCTCCAAGCCTCATCCAGCCTGGCCTTGGACACTTCCATCTCTGGGCAACCTGTTCCAGTGCCTCACCACCCTCTCTGTGAAGAATTTCTTCCTGACATCTAATCTAAACCTCCCTGATTTCAATTTGTACCCATTACCCCTTGTCCTATCACTACAGGCTCTTGTAAAAAGTCCTCTCCCAGTACCCTTGTAGCCCCTTCAGATACTGGAAAGCTGCAATGAGGTCTCCTCGGAGCCTCCTCTTCTCCAGGCTGAACAAGCCCAATTCTTGCAGCCCTTCGTCTTAGGAGAGGTGCTCCAGCCCTCTGATCATCTTCGTGGCCTCCTCTGGACTCGCTCCAAGTGGTCAATATCCTTCTGATATTGAGGGCTCCACAGCTGGACGCAGCACTCCAGGGGGGGTCTCACCAGAGCAGAGTACAGGGGCAGAATCAAGATAAGAATAAGATACTGTCAAGATAATCAAGATAAGATACTGTCCTTAGATAAATCTTGACCTCCAGAGTAGTCCTTTTACTTCACTGCCGGTGGGGATTTATGCCTGTCTGGATTCCTGCACGCTGCCTTGTGTTCTGCATTGAGATAACTTTTTCTGGAGGCTGAAGGAGTTAATGCAGAAGTAGATGACAGCTTAGTCTGGGACAGGCTGTGATTTGGAGTAAGAGAACTATCTCAAATAGCTGGCCAGCTGCCAAGCGGATAGACGGTTTGGAAGACGTATCAGCAGAGCAGTGGGGTTCTCTGGAGCAGCTCTGGGTGAGGATTATCTGTCAGTTCAACTGCTCTACTATATAGTCAGACTGACATACCCAAAGTGCCTTCAGTTTATATAAAGATGAAGTATTAGCAAACATATATTTTATCTCTGGGCTGCTAATAAATTGAATAAGAAACTCTTTTTTTTCTTTCCTTCCAACATATGTGTAAAAAATAAGGAAAAATATTTTGATGAGAACATTTCCACTCCCTTTTTTTTCTTGTCGCTGTTCTCCAGCCAGCTGTTGAGCTGATGAAAAGTGTGGAAGGGCTGTGAGAAGGGAGGTTTTCTGAAAATCAGGCACATTTCTATGGGAGTTGAGTGATTCAAAACTGACTTCCACATAATTCAGCGGGGATCTCTTGCAGTACAAATAAGAAGTCTGTCGAGCGGCGCTGCTGTTGAAGAGGTTATTTCCGTCTTAACTCTCCTGGGCACTGCTGGTAGGTGGGATGTTTAAAAAGGGGGAAATTAAGAGTCATGAGATGGTGATTGAGCTCCCCACGATACCAGATCAGTGTTTTGGTTTTGCAGGTATATAAAAATGCTACTATATTTCTGAATTGTGTGTTTTAATTATCGCAAGCAATTAAAAGCTGGTATTTTTTTTTACCAGCTGTGACGTAGATGACCTGAGTGAATGGCCTTAGTCCATTTCTCTGAATAAGCCACCAAACTGAAAATACTGCCATTACGTTGGACTTCCTCAGCGGCTGTCTCTGCTGGGAGGAGGAGGACTGAAAGGGTTAGAACAGCCAACTTTCTTTCAAGTCCTTCTTTCTGGAAAATTTTCTGCTATTGCTGGTATCTGCCAGAGCATTAGTGAAGGCAGGATGTTGGGGCAGCTGTACTGCTGGGGTTGTCAAACCTGCTAATTCCTTTGCCAGGAGACACCTGGGGTTGTGTCTGTCCTGGCATACTCGGTCTTGCTGGAGTGGAGCTCTACAACTGGGAAAGTCTCCAGACAAAAGGCCAGTGTTGACATAGTTGCGGTCTCTCCAGGCCGTGGTTGAGACACATCACTAGGGTTGCATGAAGGGAAGTTTCCATTAACCATTGTTCCCAGCTTGCATCCACTACCATGGAGTTCTGCAGCTGGATTTCCAGAAGAGCTTAGTGCTCAAGAGCTCTCATTTCAGCAGTTTAAATAGAGGGGCTAAGTTCTTTCCAAAACACTTGGCAATCTCAGCCCCCATTGAGAACAACGCTAAGCACATTAAACAGTCCAGCCACTTCACTGTTGTGAAAATCTGGCTGCTGTCGTGAGCGCAGAGTGTTTAAATAATGCAGAGGCTGGCAACAGAGGCATCTGGCTCCCGATGCTGAGCAGTGAGGTGCTTTACCTTCGCCCAGCCTCGGCGGCTGGTGTTAAAGGCTTCCTCCTTGGCTGATTCCTTGTGCATCACAGCCTCTGACCAGCTCTTTCTCTGCATGTTGTGACAGCTGTGAAGCTTGCTGATGTGAGGATTAGTCGGCTGCTGGGCACATGACGTTCAGATTGCTGCGTTTATTTGACCTACCTCTGATGGTGAGGAATTTCGTGCATAAAAATAACACCCTGAACAAATTTGGCAGAAGGATGCAGAGCCGAAGTGCCATGCACACACGGGGAGAGGAGCTTGGAGAGCCGCGTAACGTGTGGCTGTACTGTACTCCTGCTCTAACAGCAGTGCCAAGTCCAGCGCAGCCCACGCTGTCGTCTTGGGTTACGATGGGTCCCATCACTGCATAGATGTAATGGCAATTAGCCAGTAAGCTAACGAAGACGGGTTCCTGGCTTGTATTACTGGCTAAACTTGATAGAATAAATAAAAAGATACCAAGTGCCAGGAGTTGCCTAACGTAAAACACTGGACAAGGCAATACTGTTTTTTCTACCTGGGGTTTCAGACACCTTTATTAGCTCTGCTGTTCTTAGTGGAGTTGCTGATAATTTACGGGAGCGTGACAGGAGGGAGAGTCAGCCCGCGTAGGCTGAGAGAGGGGTGCATGCGGTGGGGAGTAGGGATATCTCACAGGGCAATAGTCTTCAGGCGTGATAACGTCTAGCTGCGTGCGTGATTTGTTCAGGCTTTGCGTTAGTGATAGCGTTTACCTTGAACGAGCCTCGCGTGGGCCCCTGGGACATCTTTTGTTTGCTGAAGGAACACGTCCTTAGTAGTGAGAGCTGCTTGGGCTGGGGGCAGTGAAATGTGTGCCCACAGGGAACAAGGCTGTATCCGATTGCTGTAGGTTGTTCTCCCAGATCTCCTTGGAGATGCATCGCTTTTTATTTTGCTATTGCATTGGTGCGGTGGTGCGTTTCTTCCCCTGTCAGCTCCTGGGCTGCTCTATGGCCTTAGAGATTCCCACCATACCTTAGTCATTGTGCAGGGAGCTTGGGGGTTAGGCGTCCCTTGATCATACCAAAACACCCTTGCATTGCTAAGGTGGGGAGCATGCTGGGCGGTGATGGCCAGTACTGCCTGTACGAGAGTTCAGTTGCCTGGTTCTGGTAAGGGATGAGTGTGAAACGATTCATCAGTCAGTTATCTCACAATCCTATAAATAGCGGTTCCAAGGATGACCCTTGGAGCTCTCCTGGACCACATCTCCCTCGGAGTGGGACACCTCAGAGATCTCAAACTCTCAGGTTTGAGACACAACCTGGGCTGAAAACCTCCATGAGACTCAACTCTGCCAGTGGAGAGATGCACTGGCATCCCATGTCAGTATTGTCACCGAACTCAAGGGGCAGTTGTTACAGGTAGCTCTATGTACGTGTGTGTGTCTGTAGCTGTCTGTCTGAGTGTATGCCTGCAACTTGATGTCGATAACTTTGTTAAGTCTTTGATTAAGTTCTTCTGGGAAAGTTTATAATCTAATTGTGTGATATATCTAAATGGCGTTAGTGAACTTTGAACTGCTGCTATTCCAAATTGTTGCTATCCTGGAGTTTTGCACCAGGCACAGAACCCAGCACACTGTGATCCCTTTTCCTGCTTCCTTAGACATAATCCGTTGACCAGGTCTGGGACCAGGAGTGGATTCAGACACCCCTGGACTTCTCTTTCAAGACGTTTAGATAGCAAGGGAGTCCACTCTGAACCTTGTGACCCAATGGGAGGAATTTCCTTGCCCCTTTTCCCTAGTCCATATCACAACAATCCAACCCTGACTTGATTTCCCTGGCTCCGTAGATAATTTTTAACTTGTGCACAAACTATTTAAATCCATTGCTAATTTGATTTTGCCTTTGTATGCTTTTCCATGTCAAGTGACTAGTAGAGGGGACCTTGCCATCGAATTGTTGTCACCTTTCTCACAAATTCATATTAAAAATAATACATTTTCCCCTAATATTTGACGCTGATGTTTTAAGGGGCATAAACTACTCATCATCCCCTCCTTTTCGTGACAACTGCTGAGGTGCCATACCTTGATTTCCCATATTTAGAAGGTGCATTTTCACCCTTTTTCAGAGAGATGCTGTAAGATTTCTTCAGGCCAGCCACTGCAAAGCTCAGGTAATTGTGTAATGCGGCACGTTATAGATAAATGGTAATATGTGAACTGATACCGTGTGTCTAGAACTTCAGCAATACTTACATACAGGCTCTTTTGTTTAGGGCAGGTAGGATGCTGGGGCAGATTTCACAACCTGACTTTTGGAAACATCCTGCATGCTCACCAGCAATCTTGTGGGAGTATTCAGAGCTGGTGCCCTGCTTCATTTTTATCTGTATTACAGAATCAGCAAGATTGGGGTGTGTACACATCTGTATAGTTGGCTGCATGAAAAAAATACCTGGCTGCTCTGGTACAACCCTGCTCCCAGCGAAGGAAGCTTCCCTGCATCAAAGCCTTACAGAAGCCTGTTTGTGCCAG
>NW_010234116.1:348-13013 GCF_000690775.1 Eurypyga helias | reverse complement strand
CTCTCGGCGCAGGGAGCCGTTTGGGCCGGCCGTCAGTCTGTCACCAGCCTGGGCTTCCCCTTTCCAGCCTTCGCCGCGGTCAGCCGCCGAGCCCCGCTGCCCCTCACCGCCCCTCGCCGCCCCTGTGGCCAGCAGTCGGGCTGGCCGCGGGTTCTGGTTTATTAACGAGGCACTGCAGGAAACATCTCGTTTTCAGCAGCAAAGCCTTGGCAGCGGCTTGCTCCGGGGTTAGGGGAGGAAGCGCTCTGCTATTGGTACGATGCAGGTAGCAGCATCCTTTCCCCTCGCTCTCCTATAGATGTATATATCTGTCTTAACACCTTTGATCCGCCTGTTCTCCCAGGCCCGTACTAGCCTTTCCTGGAAGCTGATTTTATCAGTGCTGGTCTAAAACGGGAGTCCAAAAGACAGGCAAGCCCTGGTTTGCGCAATGCAATTCCCTGGTGCATTTTCTGCGCGGTTCCAATATCGTCGCTGCGATCTTCTAGATGAAAATAAAAACTACATTGTTAACGCTGGCCTTGGTTTGGAATTAGCAATGGCATTTCGTGTTTGCCATTTTACACCCTAAACATTGCAGATGGGGGCGCAAATAAGGAAATATTATGCAGTCACAGGATGTCTGTGTAGCTGTTATGAAAGCCGTCGTACCTCCACAAAGTGAATTAGCTAATAGCCAAAACTATAAAAAAGCATCTGCTTCAATCAGAAGTTTTCCCTCTGAAGTCTGCGAGGGTTGTACTTCTGAGGCATGTGAAAACCTTCTGAAAATGCAGCCCCCAGGGATGGTCCATGTTTAGGCAGCTGACTTTAGGATCCTATTTTTGGAGCCTTTGGTTGAGATTTTAAATTGGATTTTTAGTGCGCATGGTGCCTTGAATTGGTGCTGAAGGATCTTGAATGCTGTATCTAAGATTAAAAAAGGGGCGAGATGTCATTGATTTCTGGGGATAGGCTCCTTTTATTAGATTTCATATGCCACAAGGTGAATGAATAGGTGTTCTTGCCTTTTTGCAGAGCATCTTTAAGTAGTCGTTGTAGCCTGTCATGTTGCTGGTTTCCGTCACTGTCTTTTAGACTATCACTGGTAGGATTTCACAGAAAATATCAGTCTCCTAGTGGAGTGCTCCAGCACCTCTTGAAAGTACGTTTTCCTGAGGTACTGTCCTATTGCAAGTACTGTACATTGTTTGATTGCAAACTAAAACGTACCCTCAGAGATAGGTATGAAGAAATCTGTGTATGAGAAAACTGGGAAGGATTACAGTGTGATGGATAAATCGGAGCTAAATGACAGTATTATGATTTGTGCCTGAGGATGTGATCTCAATGAAGTGGCACAGGTTACAGCAATGGCTTCTGCTTGCAGCCTAGTGCAACTCAGTGTTGGATTCCGTGATCTTACGTGGGCATCCAAGATTAGCAACCTAAATAAAGGCATGAGTATGTCTGGCTCTGAATACGCACCCTGCAAAATGGGTAATGTACTGTTTAGCAAGAGTAGATACCAAATTTACATTGAAAGCTTAAAGAATTATTGCTTGCAAAGTATTTAGAGATCTAAAACCCATGATCAGTGATACTATTTTCATATTTTCTCCTAACACAGCTAAATTTATCTTCTATTTCTGCAGGTCAGATCTTGCCAGCAAACCGAAACACACCAAGTCCCATTGATCCTGAAACTATCCAAGTTCCTGTTGGCTACGAACCTGACCCTGCAGATCTTGCTCTTTCCAGTATTCCTGGCCAGGAGATGTTTGACCCTCGTAAGCGCAAATTCTCTGAAGAAGAGCTGAAACCACAGCCGATGATTAAGAAAGCTCGCAAAGTCTTCATTCCAGATGACCTAAAGGTAAATTGGAACTGGTGACGAGGTGGTTCGTACAGACTCTGTGACAGTTACTACAGAGAGAGGTTTGGAGCGTGAATCTGTTTTCTCATCTGCCAAACCACATACAACTGTTGCAGAATAAAGCTGTTAACAGTTCTCAATAAGGCTGAGGGGAGGATGTCCCTTATTAGTTATGCAACGGTTGAAATTCATGAGATCAATATTCATTTCCTTTGTATGCCAGAAACTTCCTGCGTGACCTTGGACACGCTTACTTTGTCCCACATTTCCCACTTACGAAACAGGCTGATCATGTTTCCTTTTCCTCCATCCTCTGTCTGTCTCATCAGCACAGACTGTGAATTCTTCAGGGCAGAATCTGTCTCTTGCATGGTCCGTGGTGGTCCTGGTGACAGAATTAAGTATATCGTGTTTTGTTTGGAAGCTGCTTTAGCTCTGTGTTTAGTATTGAATGGGAACACTCTAGGAAACACTGCTGATCTAGATGAAAGAGTCTAAACTAGTTGTAGGAAAACAGAACAAAATTAGTCTGCCAAGAAGTGTGTATTAATGCAATATTTGAAATATAGTAATAATACAGCGTTTAAAAAGAAAGAGCACCCTTTTCTATGCCTCTCACTGCTGCTGAGATGTGAAAAGCAATGAAAGAGCATGAAGAGAGCAGAACAAACTGATCGACTGATTCACCTTATCCAAAACCTGTTAAAATTGTCATTATTTGCAGATTTCTATTCCCAGTATGTGATTTCCGAGAGGTACTTTTTATCAGAAGTAGTCAGTGCAGAATTTCATCCTACTGTTGCTGCTGCCCCCCAAGACCCAGACTGTTGGAGTCGGTGGGAATCCCTGTCTGCGTGTGCGAAGAGACTGGGATGCCGTGTGTTTCCACCAGATGAAAGAAGCTGATGCTCTTGGCTATTTTTATCCCTAAGGATACTGTTGTGCAAGTGAAAAGCACAGAAATCACAATCCCAGTAGTGTTCAGGTGGTGTGTCGCTGGCACTTTGCCTGTAGTGCGTTCGGCTTCCGTTTAGAAAGGCGTCTCCGTGCCGTGCCATTAATTACCTGGGCAGATGTTACTGTTGACGATGCTCTGGCACGTCAGTGTGCCGACAGCTCTGCCTCAAGAGCGGTGTTCCATACGGAAATGGCTGTGTGGGTGTAAGGAGACTGGACTTTGCCCCTCCGTGCCAGGGTTTTTTGCTGTCTCCTGCGTATCCTTATTCCTCAGAGCAGACTTTTGCCCAAGCTGCTGTTGCGCTACTCTGTGCCAGAGGTGAAAAATGTCGGTGTCTTGCATGCAGCAGTGAGGCACATGAGTTTTCAGCCCAAGACCAAAGGAGAAGTTCAGGGTCTCTCAGTTCCCTGAGATAATCACATCAGTTGCCCTTGACTCGTTTCAGAGTGCTTGACCCATGTGCTGCTTCTGCCCTGGCATGTGGAAGGGCTGTGGAGTTCCGGGGGAGGGTAAGCAGATTAGAGCAGTCAATCGTCTCTGGGCTGCATGTGATTTTGAAATGCCAGCCTTACCTCTTTCAGGCCTGGATTAAGGGATTTGCCATAGCAATTTGTTAAAATAAAGATGGATGAAGCCTAGGTGGCACAGGAATAAATTGCTTAAAGCTGATTTTTATGGAGTGGAATGAGATGGGAAATTATAAACAAGATTTGGGTCATAGCTTTTTGCTGCACGTTTGTTTTAAGAGGATCTGGGGAGGTCCCATCTAAGTACAGGTGAAGAGCAATTCAGAGGTACGCTGGCTCCAAACCAGCATTGCTGCACCCCGCGTTCAGCTGAGCTAACGCCAAGCAGTTGTAGAGTGACCCCAGCAGTGGCTTTGCCTTATGCAGCAGCAGCAGATGCAGAGCAGCATCTCTGGGAGGGGGAGTTGGAGCTCCATGACTGGACCAGGCACTTGGAGGGTTGAGTGGCTGCATCACTCTTACTCTGCAGGGTACTGAATTTCACTTCTTCTGAGAGATTCTTCCCATGTTGAGTTGTCCCAAATTTCTAGATCTTAATTCCGTTTCAAAGCAACACAGAAGCTGCCATGTCTGCCCCTCTACTCTGCTCTGGTGAGACCCCACCTGGAGTGCTGCGTCCAGCTGTGGAGCCCTCAATATCAGAAGGATATTGACCACTTGGAGCGAGTCCAGAGGAGGCCACGAAGATGATCAGAGGGCTGGAGCCCCTCTCCTGTGACGAAAGGCTGCAAGAACTGGGCTTGTTCAGCCTGGAGAAGAGGAGGCTCCGAGGAGACCTCATTGCAGCTTTCCAGTATCTGAAGGGGGCCTACAAGGGTGCTGGGAGAGGACTTTTTACAAGAGCCTGTAGTGACAGGACAAGGGGTAATGGGTACAAATTGAAAACAGGGAGGTTTAGATTAGATATCAGGAAGAAATTCTTCACAGAGAGGGTGGGGAGGCACTGGGACAGGTTGCCCAGAGAAGCTGTGGATGCCCCATCCCTGGAAGTGTCCAAGGCCAGGCTGGATGAGGCTTGGAGCAACCTGGTCTAGCGGAAGGTGTCCCTGCCCATGGCAGGGGGGGTGGAACTGGATGATCTTTAAGGTCCCTTCTAACCCCAACCATTCTATGATTCTATGTCACTGAAGGCCACTCCATTTGAAGAGTGGAAAAATCAGGTGGAATTTAAGTGATGCAGCCGTGCAGTAAGGTGAGCCATAGGGAAGTCTTTGGGATAACACTTTGGGAATGTGTTAGCTTATGAAACTTCAGAGGTTAGTGGACATATTTCTGGCAAATGCTTTTTCCCCCCCCCAGTCAAAGCCTATTGTACTAATCTCTCTGCAGATGGTACCCAAGCAGCCATCCTTGTTGTGCCAAGGAATCCTCCTCCAGTGACTTGCTGCTCTCGGGCACTAACAGGAAGGCGCTGGGGCTCTGTGGAGAAAGCTTTGGACAAAGAGCTGAGCGATAGATGAAACGGGTGATGGCAGCACAGAGAGTGATCCAGGGGTTGGCTGGCAGGGCAGAGGAGCAGGGCCGTACAAGAAGTGAGGAGTACTGCTCCCACAACCGGCAGAGCGGGTCGCCGCCTGCGAAGGTGGAAGCGCTAACTAGGGCAGCGTAGATGGGAGATGAATTGTACCGCTGGAATACTGCTTCGCTTTTCCTCAGCGGAATTCACAGTCAGGAGGGTGAGGGGGTTAGCGTAAACTTTTTGACAGAAACATGCGCAGGCATCGGTGCTCCTAGGATGGCTTCGGCCACGTAAATCCCTGTTGTCCCAGCGGTGCCTGGCACTGTCAGGGCGCCGGGCCGGGAAGCAGAACGTGCGGGGTTAAGTCACCCCCCGTGCGGAGGCTGCGGCCAAGAGCCCGTCCGGATGGCGGCTCCGTTTACTGAAATCTAACGCCTTGTTTGCGTCTCTCTGTGTTTCACGAGCAGGATGACAAATACTGGGCGAGGCGTAGAAAGAACAACATGGCCGCGAAGCGATCCAGGGATGCCCGCCGGCTGAAGGAGAACCAGATCGCCATCCGCGCCTCCTTTCTGGAGAAGGAGAACTCGGCGCTTCGCCAGGAGGTGGCCGACTTACGGAAAGAGCTGGGCAAATGCAAGAACGTCCTGGCGAAGTACGAAGCTCGGCACGGCCCCCTGTAAATTCAAGGTTGGGGGGGGTTGGGGGAGGGGGGGAGAAGGGGGGTTTTTTTTTCTTTTTTCCTTTTTTTTGTGTTGCAGGTTGGCGTTTGACTAGGTGGACGATGTGTTTTCCTGTTTGATAGCACCACACCCAAACCAACCTTTCTGTCTTCAGCACTTTACCAGAAGCAGAAACAAAACTGACTTACCGTTATGTCTGTCGTCGTCGTTTGCGTACGCGTGTAGCCGCGTGCGCGCGTGCACCTCGGCACTTCCCATTTTTACGAAGCCCTCTTCGAAGGGTGCCACGTTTTTACCTGGACTGTTGAGAAACCGCCATAGTAAGCTTTTAATTCTATTTTTTCAGTGCTGCTTCAGATTAGGGTTTTTATGTTATTCTGACTGGTCCCATCCTCCTGATTTGGAAAGATCCCAGTATAAATTATTAAAAAAAAAAAGGAAAAAAAAAAAAGAAAAAAGGAAAAAAAAAGGTAGATCTCAGTTTTTTCAAGGGTAACAAGCTATTGTTTAAGTATGCCTAATCAGAAGAGTTAACATGCTAGTCAAAGTGCACCAACAATAATTTAGTACTACACTGCAGGACTATTAATTTATAGATTGCTTTTGTTGTATTTTAAGTTTTGGTGATAACTGTCTTCAGATTTAAAGTGCTGTTAGGCCGAGTTAGCTGTCCTCATTAGAGATCCCATACTGGCTTCTCTCTAGGCCCACGGTTCCCTCTGTTTCCACCCACCCCAGGTAGGTAGGAGCACTCTCCCTAGGGAGCCCACCGCGCGTGTACGTTGCGCTGCCCGCACCTGGAGCGATAATCCTGCTGTACGCTCACACGCACGCTGCCCGGACGTTCCTGGTGGCCGTAGGGTGGTTTCCCTACCCCACAGGACTTCCAGCATCTGTGACAGAGAGTTAAAAAGCGAGCGACACGCTAGCGTGAGCGTGCTGGCTGCGTCCCTGCTGTAGGGAGCGTGTGCAAGCAGCAGGATCATGAGTGGGAACGAGAACAAAATTAATAGTATCAAATCAGGTCCGAAATCAGAGGGGCTTTTCCGTTTTCGGTTAGTTACGCGTTTCTTCAAGTTCCATTTTGTGATTAAAAATGAAATAAGTACCCAAATTCAGTTGTTTTTTCCCATGTTTTGTAATATATTTTCTGTGGATTATATCTTGCTGTTTTAAAAAAAATCACTTTTATTCGGTTAGAAGAAGTCACTGGTTTGCAAAGCCCATTTTCCCTAGTGATTGTTGTTTTGAGTGTGACATGAACTGATGGTTCTGAACTTTGTTGTTTTAAACTCTATTTGCTTTGGAACACGTGTGTTCTGCTATGAAGTGGACTTCTGAAAAATGAATGTAAGAGACACTGGTGTATTTCAGAAGGGGATGGTGTTGTCATATACTGTGGTTAATCCAATCAATTTAAGTGTTTACTATAGACCAAAAGAATAGATATTATAAAATGTATAAAGTTTATACAGAATAATTATAGTATGTTCGTTTTGTACAGTATTTTTCAAGTACAAATACTGACAATGTATTTTGAAAGACATATATATAGCAAAAAGAAAAAGCTATTCCATGTTTAAAATATATAGCAAAGATATATATTCTCCACTATTGTACAGAAAGGAAATGCTTAGGGGTTTGTTGGTTGGGTTGGTTTTTTTTTAATCTTTTAATATTTTAAGCCTGTCGCTGGCACACCGGCACGGTCTGTGCTTTAAATTAAATTTTTATGGAAGTAATATGGCTTTTCAGGAGATTCCATATTACTGAAAAAGAGAGACTTTATTATTTTCCGTCAGAAACACATAAAGAAACTGTTTAATAGGGACAAAGCACAACATGGATTTTAGTCGACTATTGATTGGACAATACAATATTTTGTAAAGGCAGAAAAATAATATATAACACAAAAAAGCTCATAGTCGTTTCTGATCTGCTGCTGCTGCTGCTACAATCTGTTTCCAGCTGAATTTTTTTTTATAAATAGCTCTGTTCCTGTGTACAGTTGTACGTCCTGCATACGGTTATTCACGTGAGGAAAATATGGTGCTACATGTCTTGCTCACAGTTTTCAAAGTGTTTTGACATTACTTTCAAATAAAAAGGTGGTTCATTCCATTAAATCACTATTCATGCTTCAGGAGATTGTTACGAAGGACTCAACCTTTTTGTGCAGCATCAAAAATACCCTCGCATCAACAGCATTTTTCCAGTATTTTTCCGCCAACGTGCCCCACTTGCCAGCGTCCCGTGACGTGCAGTCCCTGCCCGCGGACCCTTTATTCAGCAGACTGACCTCCCCTCCGCTGCAGCCAAGTTCGGAGCGCAGTAAGTGATTTTCGACAGGTCAGTATAAGCCACTGGGTGCCTGGGTAGAGAGAGAAGAGCCTGACTCTGGCACAAGGCAGCGGATCTGCTAGAGCCAGCGTGGAGCAAGTGCGTTTTTTTCCATCGGAGGAAGCGTGCCGGTGGCAGGGCTCAGCAGCCGCTGCTGGGGCGGCGCTTGTAGCTCACCCTCGGGATGACGCGTCTCAGTGACGCCTGACGGGCAGGAGCGGTGTGCGAGGGATCAGCTGGTAGGTCCTTAGCTACGGCCCTCGGTGGGTTGCGGTGTCCCCGCACAACTTTGAAATGTAAAAGGCAGCTCGGAAAAAGGTTACAGCTAAGTCTTGGTTCATCTTCAAGGCCAGGCTGGATGAGGCTTGGAGCAACCTGGTCTAGTGGAAGGTGTCCCTGCCCATGGCAGGGGGGTTGGAACTAGATGATCTTTAAGGTCCTTTCCAATCCAAACTAGTCTGTGACTCTTCGGGCAGGGAAGGATGGGAGATGGTAGTTTTTGCAGGCTGGAGATCAGAGATTTATTAAGTCACGGCCACAGAGGTTCCCAGCAGCTACCTTGTCCGCCAGCCCAGGGCCCCAAAGCTGCTCACATGCCTCCTCACCCCGTCCCGCGGGGCGGGAGGGCAGGACGCCTGCGGCTCGGGGGTTGGAAATGTGCTGGAATGAGCGGGAAGGGCGGCTCGGCCTTAGCCTGGCTCCCGGCTCGGTGCGGGCTGGGTCTCCTTCTGGGGCTGAAGGCTTTCAGAGCAGCCCGGGGGCTCTGGCACTCGCCACTTGCCGTGGGAGTCGGGTACCCTGGCTCCTCTGGAAAGCTCCCCCTTAAGAAAACAGAGGGGAGAAAAAAAAAGGCAAAATACGTGGACTAAAACTTGGAAAGAAACAGGTTCTCTAACCAGGTTGTATCCCCAAAATAACAATAGAAACCAAATAAGTGGAAGTTTAGCTTATTTTCAGTTCCCGAGGACAGCTTAGCTGGGCTCATCACACCTCTGGTGGCTTTGTTGCTCATGAAGGAGCTTGTAGGTATATGAAATTGTAATTTTATAAAAATAGAACTATATATATTTGCAGAATAAATAATAGCGTGTCTAAATAATCCACTGACCTCTTAAACCATAAGCATTGGTAAAATGCTTGTCTTTTGTTTGTTTTGTTTTGTTTTTTGCTGAAACTTGGAGGTAAATTTTTTCTTTTTGGAAAAGAACGCCCTGTAAAGCTCAATTGAGACGTGTCGGCCAATGCGCGCGCTGCGGGGCTCTCCGGGGGAGAACCCGTGGCGGAGAGGGGGAGGTTGGGGTTTTTTTTCTGTTTGGAATGGTGCTGAAGTCACTAAACCTGGCACCATGGAAATCAAGTTCTGACTTGAATCCACAACAGCGAGATATTTCCAGCGAAGGGCAGGCGCCCGAGTATCTTGCCTCTGTGGGTTTGTAATAACCCCCAATATTGCTTTAAAACTATTTTTTTTTTTGCATGTAATTTACACTAGAGATGTGCAGTTTATTTTTATTTGGTTGATTTTTTTTATGTGGAAGAAGTGTATTAAAACTTACGAGTGATCAACCATCGTATTTCTGGCAACACCACAAGACAGCATCTGTTTAAACACAGGTTTAACACTAAGATCAAATTAACTGTACGACATGAAGTGGATTGCATCCTGTATGCTGTTCAGCCCAAATCTTCTTTTTTTTGTCTGTTAATGTTTAATAAACTTTTAAATTTTCCTTCTCTCACCTCTGTGCTTGCTTTGGTGTAGCGGGGCTTGGGAAGGGGGCTTTTGGGAGGGCGCGGTTTGATTCTTCTGCCCCCAGCCGCTGGTCTGTGAGTGCCCGTCGCCTCCGGCCGGGGCTGTGTCCAACCGTGGGGACGGACCCAGGTACTGTGCCCCGGCCCAGCTGCTGCTGGGCCCAGCCTGGCCACGGCAGCCGGGCTGCGAGAGGAAACGGGGGTCTAGCTGCAGCAGCTGTCCTGGGGTTGGCCAATACATCGCGGGGTGTGGTGCCCTTCGAGCTAGCTTCGACTTTTCCAAAGCATTTTACTTACAGATCATAACATGTAAGTATTAAAATTATCGTGTGTGCTCCACTGCATCACTTTTACATCCCTATACATTTATGTGCACACACACTGTCACAAGATGTGGCCATTTATTAATATACAGCACCCAGGCAGGAATATAACTACCATAAAGAGCTGTTTCCAACATCTATACGGTCTGTGTTCTGCACAAAGTGTAACTGGTAGTGCACACGCACACACACACTCTCTCTCTCTCTCCGGCTAGCTAGCTACATAGGTACAGGATGGATGGATAGACAGATGGATATATGGATGGACAGATGGACAGACGGACGGATGGACAGACGGACGGACGGATCATAGAATCGTTTGGGTTGGAAAGGACCTTAAAGACCATCTAGTTCCACCCCCTGCCATGGGCAGGGACACCTTCCACTAGACCAGGTTGCTCCAAGCCTCATCCAGCCTGGCCTTGGACACTTCCAGGGATGGGGCATCCACAGCTTCTCTGGGCAACCGGTCCTAGTGCCTCCCCACCCTCTCTGGGAAGAATTTCTTCCTGATATCCAATCTAAACCTCCCTGATTTCAATTTAAACCCGTTACCCCTTGTCCTGTCACTACAGGCCCTTGTAAAAAGTCCCCCCCAGCTTCCTTGTAGCCCCTTCAGGCACAGGAAGGCTGCAATAAGGTCTCCCCAGAGCCTTCTCTTCTCCAGGCTGAACAAGCCCAATTCTCGCATATCTCGCAGACAGATAGACAGATAGACAGACAGACAGATGGACAGATAGACGGATGGATAATATATACACACACACGCAACTGGCTGGGTTTTAATATACAGTATATAATATGCACAAAATACATGTTTTAATAACACAGAAACTCTCTCCCTCCCCTTCCTGTGCACGCGTGTGTGTGTGCGTGCACACACATGCATAGTCATGAGTGAGAGATGTAAAAACTTTACTGAACTTCTTTTATATATGTGTATGTAAGAATATATAAACATTTAAAATTACACTGTCATAGCATAGATAAAAGTTGGGGTTTAATGTTCACTAAACACAAAGGATATTGCCTAATAATACCCACTCTCTTGCTCCCCTGCCCGTATGTGTGTGTGTGCACACATATCTAGAGCTGTATACCCACATAGCTAGAGATGCACATTTACTAATTAGCCTTTCATATAGCGTATTTAACAGCACCTAATTAATATGGCTTTGTATAATTTTATACACACACACATTTTGTTGATAAGAAGGTCTAAGATGTAGATATCATGTATTATGCACAAAATGTAATACACACCAACGTGTGCAGACTTGCTCACCTTCCCCCATCACGCTGTCCGTACACACGCTCAGCCGCACGCTCTCGCTGTCTGCATCTGTGTATAGATACAAATGTCATAATTGTATTTAATAGAGCATTTTATCACTATTTACTCACTAATACAGGTTTGTAATACATATAGATTTTATTTTAAAGGTCTGTTTCTATGACATCTGCTGCATAACACACACATAAGAGATTTGTTGCAATACATACACACACACACGCTCAAGTGTGCTTGTGGCACGTAGCTGTAGATCTGTGTATTTATATATCCATATACAAATATAAATTCAGTCATGTACAGCGTATTTAACAGAATTTGCTAAGCTAGGTTTATATTTATGGATATATATATATGTATGTTATGGCTGTAAAGTTCTGTGTACATACACTACCTGTTACAATACACCTGCACACTGTCTCTGTGCAAGCATGTGCCACATTTATGGCTACTTACCAACACAGCAATAATTGTCTTTCGAGAAGGCATATTTGGCAGCGTATTTTTGATAAATTCATTTTATATTCCTATATAAAAAATAGATTTTAGCGGTATATAAAGGCACGCTTACAGGAAAACACTCTGAAACATGCTCCTGGGGCCATGCACCCTCACTACTGCTGCCCCATCCCACCCCCCGCCCACAGGAGCCCAGCTGTGGGTACCACGCTAAGGCCATGGCAGCCATGCTGCGCACATCTGGGTGGTGCTACATGGCCTCAGATGAGGTGTACCTTTAGCAGCTTTTTTAAATTGTATTTTCTGTAATGTATAGAACAGATATAGCGCATGCTTTTGGAGATGTTTGGGTACACGGTAATATATATGTCAGATTTTCACGTGCAACTAGATATTCATTAGCATACACATGTATGTACAACATTTAAGAAGCATTATTAATACAGCATATTCAGCAGCATTCTAATATAACACATAAGCATGTAACACAATCTATTTTAGGTATATAATGTAGATTTAGGTGATACTAAAACTTTTCATTGTGTGTATATATATAAAACTATGTATAGATAGCCGAGATCTACATTTACACGTCTATGGACATGGATTTAGGTGTACACACATGTACAGATAGATATATACACATTTATGTCTGTGTGGCTCCTACTTGCACCCTGCCCCTGCTGGCTGCAGTGTCATCCACCGCCCACGTCCGTCCCTGTCTCCCATGTCCCCTGAGACCTTCTAGCACCTTCCACTCCCTGAAGGGGCTACAAGGAAGCTGAGGGGGACTTTTTACAAGGACCTGACAGGACAAGGGGTAACGGGTTTAAATTGAAAGTGGGGAGGTTTAGATTGGATATCAGGAAGAAGTTCTTCCCGGAGAGGGTGGGGAGGCACTGGGACAGGTTGCCCAGAGAAGCTGTGGATGCCCCATCCCTGGAAGTGTCCAAGGCCAGGCTGGATGTGGCTTGGAGCAACCTGGTCTAGTGGAAGGTGTCTCAGCCCATGGCAGGGG